>NC_056743.1:1230097391-1230182391 GCF_019279795.1 Protopterus annectens | reverse complement strand
AGTTAGGTCACTGTACACACAAGTTCCCAAATGTCAAACAACTGGGTCAGTTCTCAAGGGGCATTGTCAATTTTGCAGTTCCCTGGAGTAGATGACTTCCCAAAGGGTATGATAATGTATTTCTTGGAGTTTAGTTTCAATTCATAATTCTGGCACCAGTTATTGTTTGGGACAAACCTTCCTGTATGATGGTTAAGTCATATGGGGATTCAATAACTGCTCCTAGCTTGCAGTCATCTCAGATTTAGACGGCCAAAGCCCTTTGGTATTTCCTTTTACTTTTGAGACGTATATACAAAACAGAAAAAGTCTCAGCACCAAACCCTGGGGGACTCCATTGGTGACTGGTCTCTTCCCCTACTTTGATCTTCTGCATCCTGTGAGGAAGCATACATGTATGTGTTCTTTGATTCACCTTCCTGATTGTATTAAATTATATTCCTTGTATAATACAGCATCACTTGTTAGAATATGTTGTAAATTTGTACCTTGGAACAGTCTTGTGGTAAGCAATGAAACAAAATGAATGAACCAATAATGACAAAACTACCCATTTCAGAAAATTTCAACCATAAAAGGCCACTCAGACTTCTGTCATTACAATCCACCAATATCAGTAAATATGCAAAATCTCTGCAGAAGTTCTTCTTCTTCTTTCGGCTTTTCCCGGTTAGGGGTCGCCACAGCAGAACTCCGGTCTGCTAATGACTGGCAGTAGATTTTTATGGTGCCGAGGTGCCAGCTTGATGCCCAACTTTCAATGAAGGCACGCCCATTCACGCCTGTCTTTCGAATGCCACTCGACCATGGGGAGGACATGCAGACTCCACACAGAAGGCACTCCAGATGAGAATCAAACGGATGAACCTCTTACTGTGAGGCGACAACACTACCGCTGCCCAACCATGGCTAATTCTGCAGAAGTAAGTCATCTAAATAATTTCACATTAAAGGGATCTGTAACTAATAAAGAGGTTGCTGCTAGCAAACAACATTAGATTTCATTGTTTCATGTACAAATAAAGTGCCTGTTGCCCTTGAAGAATAAATTGCCTATGCTACATTAAAAAAAAATGATAAGCTAGTAATTTTGCAATGGGAAATGGATGGCAAACTTATAGCAGAAACATAGTCACTAGGTAACTCCTCCAAAGGAGGACATTCATAGGACTGCAGCATCCACTCCCTTTAAAGTACAACACAGTACAGTATCAGCGATCTGTCTGCATACTCTGGGAGTAGAACACACAGCCTTCTGCATCAAAATCAAGTTTTCTACATGTTGTGCTACTAAGAATGCAAACGACTTAGCATAAGTAGCACTAAACTTCTCTTCCCCTGAAGCTCTCAGCTCCTTGTAAAATCCACTTGACACTCAGCTAAATCTCTCAACTTCGCAGCACAAGAAATCTGAGAAAAGCCAAAATTTATTTGGGGGGGGCAAAGGCCCGAAAACCAGGGACACATTTTAAATATTGCTGTATAATCTTAGAAAGTTGCTAAAATAAAGTGTTTTGTGTTACCACGCGTTTCCTGTAAGATAGGAAAACTGAAACTTAAAGGGCTATCATTATTTAGTGAATTCAGTTCTCAGTGATTTGCCAGAAAACCACAAATTTTAAGAGGAACAGACCAAACGTATGAGCCAAATATTCTGTGAAAATCTGGACATTTGAGAGCTATGGACACAACTCCCTGAATCACAAGTGGTGGCATGGGTAGAGAATTCAGGCTCTTGTCTGAGCCTGAGTAACACTAATTACCAGGTACACCTAACTGGTGCATTTTACACACACACACACACACACACACACACACACACACATGGGAGCAGCATAACTCCTGCAAATAAAAGAACAAAACTCTCCTTACCGGCATGACTGGCTCTGGCAGCACCAACAGAGCAGCGGCGGCATAACTCCTGTAACACAGAGCAATAAGAGAACAAGAACAGCTAGTTTAGTTATTTTAAATTCCGCTCACAAATCCACGTTAGCATGAAAGCTCCATTTCATTATTTTTTCCTGACAGGCTTGCAGCTGTAAAAGTGGTGGGGCTCCCCCTCCCCCTGGCTCTAGGGTTCTGGCACCCATGCACAAGATACACAAGGAAAAAAATGGAAAAAATAAACTTAGTGGCAAAAACAGGATTCAGATTGACATGCATAGATAAAAACATACTCACTAAATAGTGCATGCAAGGTGGGGTAAGAGGTCAGACCAAATAAAGGCAGGCAGAGGAGAATAATATTATGACCTGATGTATTTAGAGCTGTATAACATAATTTGAGCTGACTGAAAAACTGAAAATTCCCCAGAAGTGGGTGGAGTGAAACTGAATGTAGACTTAGACACAGGAGTTACCGTTTCTATGATATCTGTGTGAGACTATGATAAAGTATTTTCATAACATGAAAATAGAAGTGTTACTAAATACATGGGAGAAAATAACTCCAATGAACAAAATAACTGTACCTATGACACATGAGGTGAAATGCAGATTTTAAATTTGCAAGAATGTGACACGGGAGGAACAGCATTGTTTAACAGCAAGATCCGGGATGAGCCAGGGTAAAACTGATGGCACTTGTTTTCTAAGATAAAGTGGAGTGAAAGAGTAAGATCTGTAGTGCCACTGCTTAAAAAATGATAAAGCAGGAATGTGTGGATCCAAGAAAATTTCAAAATTTCAAAATCTTCATTAATCCAGTACTAAAATGTATGAAATCTCTTGCCAAAAATTGAAGGTATTCTCCCAACCCTGACTAGGGAAGTGGGAAAGCAACTGCCAAAAATTCATCTCGTGCATGGATGCTTACAAATGTTCCAGTAGGACCAGATGGTTTCCAGAGTCTATTTGCATCTGTCATTTATTAACAGGCGATGGATAAGGTGCTCTAAGGAAAGTACTGTCACCTGTAAGGTACTTACTATCATAGCGGAGCTTTAAGATGAGATCCCTATAAGAGTACATCACAGCATTGGGTTAACCCTCCCCTTATATCGTATTCTTTCCTGGCCATAGATTTTTTACATATGTGCTCATGTCTATATGAAGGCATACAGTGGTTTCATGCTAGCATTTCATTGAAATGTGGCTGGTCCATAAGGCACTCATATATAGTCACATTGCTACAAGCATTCTTCTGTTCTCTGACTTTCACTTCTGGCTCTAGTAGTGGTTTGTGACAGGAGTAAGCCAGTTTGTTTTGTATACAAATATTACTAGAACGAAATAAATTTAATTGTGTAATAATCTTAGAGAAGGCTATAATAAAGCTAGATACAGTATTCTTAGAGGAATGGAGGGAGAGTAGCATTTTTGGTTATAGTGACATCTCCTCAAAGATCTACTGCTGCATTAAGTACCTTACCCATTTCAAGAAGGCCAGTGAATCGGCTTACTGTGTTATCATCTTCACAGAGGGTCACTGTAAAATAAAATCGTAAAGTTGCTGGAAGATTTCATGCAGTGTTAGTATACTCATGGGAGACAGACAGTTACAGAATCCCCCATTAGTACAGCCATGACAAAACCTGTCTGCCCCTCGACTATGCTTCCAACTTGCAATATTTTGTCAAGATGTATACAGAAGTCTATGTGGCAGCTTTCAAAATGTCTTTTGCAATAACATTTCTGAAACATGCTGCATGTGCAGTTGCTAACTTGCAGGAGCATGCCCTTAATGTACCTTGTAGAGGTTTAGCAAATTTATCACAGGAAAAGGGAATGCAGTGGGCCAAACACTTTGAAGGACTGTTCAGTAACTGGCAGACCTTCTTTCCCCTTTCTTGAATGAAACAGAAAACTGATCATTTTTGTGAGTTGACTAGTTAATTGACCGTTCCCGGCTTGCCAGTGTCCTCCCTCATGTCACACCTTTTTTTCAAATGCTGTCACTTCATAAATGAACAGAATATTAATATACAGTAGACATTTAACAAATTTATACAAGAATAATGCATAGTCAAGTACAGTTTTCAACACATTTCCATAAACCTTTGGAAATGTGTTTCATTAAAAAAATAACAACTACACAATTCTTTGTATAGCACTTCTAGAATGCAAGAGCTTACGCATGTTAAGGAATAATAACAACAATGGAACATTCTGTAAAAGAAAGTATATCTGAGTATGATATATAAGATGACACACTGTCACTGACCATTTATTATGTGCTTCCCATGTATCAAGAACCAATATCTTTAAAAACAGCAATAATAGTGAAAAAACATGCAAAGGGGAATTGAAATCATCAGGATAAAGTATAATAACCTGACCAACCAATATAACTTATTTACATCCGCTGACTAACAAAAACTGTCTGCATTCTGTGAGATCACATCTTCATCCAAGGTTTTCCCTGCATAACTGTATGCCTGTACAAGCAACCTACAGCAGTAAATTAATAGTAGTTGAGAATCTACAAGTGATGGAAGGTCAGGAGTTATTTTTCATTGCTTAACATACCCTCTTAATAAAATCTAGCATATGATGTCCAAACAATACAGGAAAATGCACCAGAACTCATTACAAATTGCTTGTTCTATAGAGGATACCTTTCTACCTCAAGGTTTTAGCATGTAAGTATTTATAGACTTAGTGAAATAACTGTAAGCTTTTTCCAAGATCAAACCTCTCTCAATCCAATAAGTTCAATGAATGGGCTTATTGTATACCCTAATGGACTGAGTTACAAATTCTAGCTAACTCACCTAGTCCAGGTGGGCAGTCTGTGCTTAATGCAATGATATGCTGTGATCATTTTTCAAAACCCCATCCCCCACCTCAGTCTAACACCCTGCTCCCTGCTCTGAGCTCAACCTTATCATGGTCTTGGTGCATAACTTCCAGTTTTGAAAACAACCAAATAAACCTTGGCATACTTACAGCTCTTAACAGGTGGCTTTACCACAGATAATGACAAATTCACTACCCCTTAATGTTAAACTTCTAAAGTTGCCATAATTTTTCTTAGCTAATCTAGGAGGTGCATTCTACATACAGTAGAAAATTAGTTTCCTAAACTTCTGTAATTTCATGGAAAAGACTATAGGCCAGATTCGTAAATGTATCCCAACATGTACATGGCTGTGTACACATCATGATACATTTTTTGTATTCAGTAAGCACCCTTACACAGGGCTTCACAATCCTCCAGCATGAAGAAAGCACCACGACGAACTGGCCCCATGGCCATGGTGAATGCTAATGTGGCGTTCTGGGGGCCTAGCAATATGCTAATTAGTTGTGTGCTCTTCCCTTGGAACCAATCTTTGGAAAGCCATCTACAATGCAGAGCAATTCAAAGAAGTACTCAGCTGTGTAGATCAGTAAAGCAATATCCATCATGTTGTGGTACTGAACACAGATGTGGCGGGGGGAGCTACTCGACATCAGAACTTACTGTAAAGCTGCCATGGTGACACCAACATTAAAATGGGGCTCAAAGGGTGGGGGAATCACTGGACAACAAGGAGAAAGTTTAAAAATATTGTACTTGCACCACCATTAATATGAAGACCAAGGGAGCAAGAAGATACACACTCTACAGTGCTGTAGTGGCACCAACATTACTACAGGGATAGTGGGATAGACTAGACTCCAGGGGATAGTGCCCTAAGGCACAGAACAGCATGACAGGGGTTGGGGAAAATTCCAAACATATTCTATCAGTTAGGTTAGAGCAAAAGTCACAAAGTAAATATGTCACAGAAATGCAAAAGTGCAAAAATCCATCACCTTCGCTGTTTTTGGAATAATACACCACCTACGAGCTCTCTTTTATTAGGTTAGTACTTATTTAGCCATCTATCTAATGTTCAGGCAAATATCACTTAAAATATGATATTGAAATAATAAGACCAAAAATACTTCCTCCACGGGACTTGATAATGCTACTTAATTAGTAGTGTTAAACATGCCTTTGCAGACATATTCCTTTAAGTGTTTAAACTAAGTTTAGCTACTGGTTTTATCCTTGATGAGTGGTGCACTGCAGTGGTGATGCCCCTCCAGAAGGGTGACCTTACAACTGATGAGAGTATTTTCAAACCTATTAGCTTTTCAAGCCTCATCTGCAAAGCCATAAAACATATTGTAACTGACCTCAAAAACTACAGTATCAAGAATCTTTGTGAAGGGTAGCTCCAGTCTACTGAATCCGGTAAACCTCTTTGAAAGGGTTACGGAAGCTGTTGAAGGTGGCCATTCAGTACACATAGCATATCTTGATGTAGCCAAGGCCTTTGACACCACTCCCCACACTGGAATCATATAGAAGCAAAATGCTTTAAATAGCAACCCATATGTGGAAAGACAGCAAACTGGTTAAAAGACAGAATCCACACAGGGTGAGTTGCAGGTACCTCATTAGAAAGTATGAAAGAGACCAGTGGTGTCCAACAGGGCTTCACACTGGGACCGCTCCTTTTTGGCATTTGCTTCTCAGATCTCCAAGCAAGAGCCATGACATCTGGCTAACAATGTCTGCAAATGACTGCACACTAATGGTTGTTGTTAAGTCACCCAATGGCACCCAAACATCTCATACTAAGCTCTCCCTAGTAAACACCTGATGTACTAAAAATGGGTTTTACTAAATGCTAAAATGTGTATTGCCATCACTTTTGGTGACAACCCCTTTCCTTATTATACTGTAGAGACAACACACCACTATACAATGAAAACATAGTCAGAGACATAGGAACCTGGGTGATAACTGCCTCTCCTTTGACCATTATATGACGATGGTTGTCAGGAAATCTTTTTATTTAGCACAAGTAATTGTCAACTGAATATTATCAAGGTCTAAAAAGGTAATCACTTCCTTACACTCAGCATAGATCAGACCAATTATTAAGTGCAATAGCACCTTCAGTATGTATCTCAGTAAATATATCAAACAATTAGTAAGTCCCCAAAAATCCTAACCAAACAGATTATAAGCCTAAAGTCCTAAGCTGCGAAGAGAACCCGGGAGCATTGTTCCTTTACTCATCATCTTACAGACTTTTGAAAGAAAATCTCTCTCTCACTTACTGTGTCGTTAAAGATGTGGTTGTCCTTGACCTCCTATATCTCCATAGGTCCAATATCTCCACCAGTACCAGGGACCTAAATCTTCACCAACAGATAAACAAAACATGCTAGAGGGGCAGGTTAATAACCTAGCATCTCCGTCCTCTGGAATACACTTCCCCTGCATGTTAAACAATGCAACTCACATTGTTCCTTTAAAAATAACTTAGATGACTGGAAGGTTATCTATGGATTTATTCCAGGACTGAATGGTATGCCTCTCTTGAAGAAAAAAAAGTGCAGCATGAGGGTGGGCACTTGCAAGGCATGAACTGTCATAAGACTTAGTAGCCTTGGAATATCTGTGAAATCTAGTAAATCAATGGTAGATCAAATGGCAACTTACTACTGCAGTTTAAACAATTATGAACATACTTACAGTCTTAAATTTGTTAGTTTTAAATGCTATTATGATAATGTAATGGATATTATTTTGATTTATAAACTGAACAGAGCTCATGTTAACCTTTGTCTACAAAACAGGTGCATTTATAGGTTTGAAACAAATGCTTTTTGAAAATCCAATAATATAACACAGGTGGCTCTTTACTGTTCACAAGCATTTTCTAGAGGGTCACCCAGAGTTTTATCAGATGAAGGCCCACTTATCACATTATGTTCCCTTTCAACCTCTGAGCTATAATTCTTGTGCCAATATTCATTTCCAATTGAAGTAAAAAAAAAAAAAACGGCCTGTAGTTAAGGATGTATAGATGACCCTCCCCTTCACTGAGAAGGCACAGATATCTGCTATTCCACATGGCAAGGGAAAAAGCCATATTTCTCCACGGGTCTATATTATATGAATGAAAGTTCATATAAGCAAACGCTCAAATGAGTGAAACTCCCAGACATTGAGGTCCGTGTTGTGGGATCGCAGTACAGTGAAGATTGGATTTTTTGTCCTTTCCTCATTGTAGTGCGATATCAGAGTTGGAATATATATATATTTAGCGGGAGGGGGGGTGCAGCCCCCCACAATATTGTTTTTGATGTGTGGGATTTTCACTCATTGAGCGTTTGCTTATATGAATCTTTGTTCATATAATATAGACCCTTCTTCCACTACTCAGAGCAAATGTAGGAGTACTGCAGCCAGTACCTGTCTAACATATTTGTAAATTCTACCACAATCCCATCAAGCCCAGGAGCTTTGCCAGAAGGCAAGGATCCCATGGCTGCCATGACTTCATATAGCTGTATGGATTTGTTAAGATCTTGCGTATTATCGCAACCACATTCGGAACTGCAGAAACAGCTTGCTTTCTAGCTGTTCTGCGGCTGAAAAATGTGGTCATCCTGTTTTGGGAACTGGAGTGTGTCAATGAAGTGTCAGTAACTCCCAAGAAAGCAGATGAGGAAATGAAAAGAACGGAAAGCAAGCTACTTCTGCAGTGCTGAATGTGGTTGGCCAGAAAAAGTATGTTCAGTCCTGTCTGCATCGCATCAAAACAACAAAAAAAAAAAAACGGTGACATGTACTTCTTGCACTTTAATCCATTAACTGAGAGGATCGAGTTCCATTACTTTCCTAAACTACATCACAATTTAACGGCGTACTTTCACCTCTAGCATTTTACTCCTTTGTCCCTAATTCCTGTGTGTTTATCCAATCTCAGAAAAATGTGCTTAGCAACGTCACAAAACACCACGACTCCTTCCTCAATAACATAAATAACGGATTAGGAGAATGCATGGTCTTTCAATGTTTGCAAAACAGTGAACCCAATAACAATTGGGAAATGGACCGCTAAGTACCAGGAGGACCAAAGCATCAAAAAACCCCAGCGCAGCATGGGCTGGGCACATGTGCTGCAAAGTGACCCAAAGCAACAAGAATAAAACAGCACAAGACCACCCATGATCAGTCCTTTCTACAGCTAAAATGAAAAGCCCAAGGCTGTCCTTTGTACAGCTAAAATGAAGGCTGCAGCCCAAGGCTGGCAAAGTTAAAACAGCTTTCATTCTCAAAAGCCACAAGGAGGGTGCTGAAGGTTAACTACTGTATGCACCTGTCTCGGACTGTTTATAACTTGCCTTTAATGCTGCTAATTAGATTCTCTTCTCTTTTCCAGGAAACTGGAAAGTTCTGCTCAGCTTTTAGAAAAGAGTTAAAAGGGAAAGTCCGTCCTGGCAGCAAGGAAGAAAGAAGGGTACTTTGACCACGCATTCTCTCAAATCACTTTATTTTATTGAGATAGGAGTCGATAACATAAATAACATGACTGCGACAATGCATGGTTGCGATAATACGTAAGTACCGATCATTTAAATCTCTGATAAAAACTGGTCAAATTCAACAGTTTATACTACATCTTATGTTGTTTTGAAATGGTACAGCTGTTGACAGACTCTTTGCATAGGTTTGTTAATTTCCTTTGGTTTGTGATATAATTGACCCTTTTCATCAAACAAGGCAGTAGTAGAAATTCCTTTTGTTCTTGAAGTGTAGAATTTAAAATCTTAGGGGAAAACAATCCTTTAGGCCCCCAAAAAGATGAATCTTTTCTCATTTCTCATAGACCATTGTGGGTTGCATTACCTTATTGTGCTGTTTGAGGCCAGTGAATTTGTCTAAAAGTAGCTAATATTTACACTGCTCCTTCTTATATGCTTTCTCTAGTGATGAGATAACATTATTTAATAACAGCAACATCTGTAATCTAGTATTCTTTCACTTTCTCTTGATCATTGTTATGAATTTCTTCAGTTCTACTGTTAAAACTACCAGTAACACACAGGTAAACTTATGAGAGTTCAGAACTTTCCAGAAGTTTACCAACCATTTTTGGCTTTAACTATGCCCGTGTGCTTTAACTATGCCCGTGTCCTTCAGAAAAAGAGGATCAGATTTTTTTTTGAGGGGGGGGGTCTGCCTTGATACCATACTCATATAGTCTAACAGTATTTTACTATGGTCTAAAAGCAAAGACAGTAGGATTTCAGTCCTTTCACTTCATATAAAAGATGAACATGGATTAACAAAAAATCTAGTGTACTCAGTATCAAGTTTAAAGGGTTTGTACATGTAATATCCTTCAAAAAGGTATGCAAGGGCCAAGAAACCTCATATGTTTTTTCTTTAATGTACTTGTTTAAAAGCTTAGCAACTTTTGGAAGACATTTTCTTCTTGAAATTCTATATAAAAAGGGTCCATCAGTGCATTAAAGTCAACTTCAGTGTAACGACAAATATTTCCTATACTGGCTTTATTAAAAAAAAAATAACAGAAACTGCTATAATTTACCTACCTTCATAATATTCCATCTTGCCTTTGGAATTTGACAATGACTTCACCAATGAGCTAGCACCAAGATGCATGAGATAAACTACTCCTGTTTTTTTATGGAGAAAATGGAGCATGCCAACTCACAGCCCTTTCAATATTCAAGCACTTTAACAATTCCTTCTTTTTGTAAATATAGTTTCTTGTACGAATTCATTCTTTTAATTTGTTTAATAATACACTTTACCCTTCCAGGTGCCACAAGGTCTTTGACATTCCATGGACAACAACAAACATGCTTGGTCACAATAGATGACAGATAGCTTGCGGTTTTCTGATCCGTCATTAAAGAACTAGTTAACAGCTGTTGGTTCTTCAAGCTAACCATACAGCAATAATTAACAACAATGAAAAAATTAAACATTATAATAACGTACACTAGCTCTAAATGCTTATAAAAATACATGTCAGGAAAATCAATACTTACTTCAGTGCTAACCAAAATGCATGCATGGATTTTAGAAAATATGCTAAGCAGTATTACTACTCATACCTGATATAATACTTTAAGTGCAAGGGAAAGGGCTGATCCAGAATCCACAACTTGGGTCAAAATACTTGGGCTTGAAACATTCAGCATTGGTAAGTCCACAGTAAATGAACATTGAGCCATTGGATAAGAAAGCCCATAGCAACCAAGTTACAGATCTGATTAAGATCAGATTCATCACTCAGACTGAGGTGTTGGATTGTCAATAGTCACAAAAACAATACCACCAACTCTGGAATGGATTAAAAGCCTACACTGAATTACAGAAAAGCTGTGGCTGTGTGACAAATATACTAATAAAGAATTAGTACTGCTTGCCACTCCAGTTCAAAGAAATCAGTAGGCATGCAAAGGACGTATGGTTGGTGGGTTGGATTAGGCTAATAAAGATTTTACATGCTGTTTAAGACCATTTATCCAACAAATTATTGTCTGCATTCAAGGAGGTCCAACACTGAAATCTTATAAATCCTATAAACAATAATAAAAGGAACATGCAAAAATATGATGTGGACAGCATATAACAACTAACTAATTCTCACTTCCAGTGTGTTCTGTAAAGTATAGTTGTCAGTAAACCACATTTATGGGTAACCACAAACGGGTGTATTCTTTATATGCTTGACATAATTAAAAGACATAAGATTAACCCGTATGAGACAAAGTTATCAGAAAAAATGCAGAAGGGGCCTTGGGCCAGTTAATTTACCTGTTTAACAAATGGATAGATAAATAATTGATAATTAGTTAGATAGAGTGTTAGTTAAGCAGATAAACACCGCTGTCTGCAAACAACTATAAAATACATATGAAATGCCTGCCAGCTAGACTGAGAACCAAATACTATGAATTGGGTAATTACATTCATGAACAGCAGAATGCACGGCATACTGTACATTTGTTAAAGCATGCAAAGCACAGATTTGATCTTCACTAAAAGCTGCATTACCAAAGAATCAAAATGTGATGACCACTAGGTTGACTATGGTAGCATGTCAGGTCGCTGAAGGTAGTTTCTGCAAATATGAAATGATCAACGTGTGTTCATCAAAACTACATTCCTTGACACTAGAGTCTGCCTCTTTCTCCACTGTTGTGTGACCTTGGAGTTGGTATTTTAAATTCAAGGGAGTGTGGGGGTATCCCTATATGGAGAGTGCAGCAAGCTCCCCCCCCCTGCAAAAAAATCCCTCAGATGTTGCTGAATGTGGTTTCTGCAAACTTTTTTCAAAGTTTTTACATTTGCCAAAATTTTCTTCATTGAGTCGGCATAAACATTCATAAGCTCCTATGAACATTGAGACAGTCACCCAGCAGATGAGAAAGACAGTACCCAATAGTGATTAATGTCAGTGTCATTAAAAGGTCCTTTATTTCTCATGATTTCTCCAGTAGTTAAATCTATTCAACAGAAAAGTCTGAAATTATAAAGTCCTCACCTTCTGTTTCTCCTGTGTAGTCAATGGTTCAGATCTGTTCTGAGTTGTTATTGGTATGTTGAGAAGATTTTCTTGCAGGTGGCTTTCCTGTGACATTGTTGCCCTTGAAACTGAACTATTGCTTTTCCATATTCTGTCTGGGGATTTGACAGTGTTGACTGTGAAGATGATTGTGTTTTTTTTTTGTTTGTTTGTTTTTTTGAGGGGGGGGGGGGTGTTCCAGAAAAGGCTTTTAAGAATGCATGTTTAAGAAGCCCTCTGGGGCTGCTAAAGCCTGAAGCTTGCTTAGAAAAGTTCATACTTCTGTCAGATATGCCAACAGGTGAAAATGACTGTTAACTATAAATGCTAGTGGCATAATATGAGCTGTACCTGCCATACCTCTCAACCTCTCAATGCAAGAAATCTGGACAAAGCCAGAAGTAATGGGGGGGGCAAAGACCCAAAAATAGGGACAGATTTAAAACATTGCTGCAATAAACTTAGTTGCTAGAATGACAGATTTTCCATTATTATATATTTTCTTAAGGATATGAAGTCTATAACTCAAATGACTGCCATTATTTATAGTGACTTCAATCTTCTTTTATCTGTCAGAAAGCCACCAATTTTTTGAGGAGCAGACCAAAAATAAGAGGCAAAAATCTGGACATTCTGCAAAAATCTCGACAGTTATTCCCTGTACTTCTTTATGGTGTGTCCATTTGCTTTCTTTTCCTGAAATAAAGCATTGTTGGAGGTTGGTGCAGTTTTCAAAGAATGTCCAGCTGTTTTCAGAGTTGTATCCATTTCTCTCACTTTCTTCAAGGTATTATTTCTATCACTATAGTCCAGCAGCTTCTAAATAAATACCAAGAATAGGCAATAGCATGTGCCCTGTGAACTTTTTCCATAATAATACAGGTTCCTTTAACAGCCAGTAAATCTGCAAGTTCTTTTTAATAAAAGCTAAATGATCCACACCTTTCCTTCTTTCAGATAAATCAATAATTTGAACAGGTTACCTAAGAGCTGTGCTTGGAAAACATACAGCAAGAAAGGAAATACAAAAAATATATATCACATACCCTCTGATCCAACTCCAAACCTCTCATTTTCTGCTTCAAAAAAAGTCTTCCTTTAACCTGTTCTTCAAATTATCATGTTTGACTATTAGAATTTTCTAAGGAATTCCCCATCCAAATTCAGAAATATGTAATATATTCATACTTTCCATGCAACATCGAAGAGAGAACAAAACGTGTCACCATCCCTTCTTATTTCTTACCCACTTGCCTTATAACCAAATATTTTACCAAATTTATCTAACATCTGAAATGGAATACCAGTATCCTGTTAGAGGCCTGTCAAGTACACCATACATTATCTACAGTCAGTGAGAGTTTGAATTATTCCTTATTTGTTTTACAGCCCTTTGAATCCAATTTCTTAAGCAGAGCTCATCTGCCAACTGAAATCTGAGAGAATGGAGTAAGCGTTTTTTTCTTCAACCTAAACAGGAAAAAGGAACCAGACTTTTGCACCACTAGATTAGGCAGCAGCATTTTCAAGACAATAAAAGAACATACCATGACAAGAAACTTTCACTCTTGCGTTTCTCCTAACATAAAGGCAAGTTACCTCAATCACCGTACTTCAGCAGCTGAGCAATTACTTGCCACTTCAGGACTGGGCAGCACTTTCCTTTTCTAATTTCAACATAGACTATAGCTCAAAATACAACAATCTCTGATAGAACAATAAAGTTAATAAGGAAGATATATGAAGAATATATTAAGTTTGGAGAGCTCCTCTCTGACAAGCTGTATTTAAATGCATGAAGCAGGCAGGGATGTTAGTTGCTTTATGTTTACATTTACAGCTGTTAACAACAAAAATAAGAGATTCACAAATTGAAAGATATAATTGGTAAGCTAACCAACAAAGGTTAGCCTTACTTTCAGATCATATTTATTTATTTATTTGCAGTTTGTTTGCCAGGATAGTCCAGCTGGGCCTCAAAGAACTCATTTTCAATGGAGTCCTGGGGAGAAAAGCTCCAGAAAATACATGAATACAAGAATACAAAATACAAATATACAATATAAATGCAAGAAGTCAAAAGAATACAAGATAAAAAATTACACAATTAAGAGGGAATTTAAAAACAAAATAAGTTACCAATCGATTGGCATTATGAGATCCTAGTTAGTATACTGAATTAACTTCATTACAGTTCCTATACAAATATTATGATTCCTACCATTATTATTACAAGTTACTAGACTGTAGGAGGCTATTTACAGATATGATGGCTAGTGCTGAGTAATTATGGACAAGGAAATTATGAAGGATGGGAGCAAGAGCATTCCCATTAAGTTAACTGTGAGTGAAGTAGGGGTTTGAAGACAGAGAGTCTGTTTGTGGTAAGGATGGGAGGTGGAAGAGAATTCCAATGGCATGCTAATGAGAAAGATAGGAGGTGGTTGCCTGGTGAATGGGATAGTTTATGTAGTTCTATTAGATTCTGGGAGTTAGATCTGAGACACCTATCAGGAAGATGGATTTTGAAGGTGGAGGCAAGAGCGGGACAGAGAGAGGGGTTAAAAATAAGTTTGTGGGCTTGGATAAGTTGGATATAGGTAAGATAGTTGGGTAGTTCTAGCCAGTTCTGTTAATGTAGGGAAATACAGCGATGGGTGTTGGATCTATGGCCAGTTGCAAATTTTGAAATTTTATAGTAGCAGGAGGAGAGCTTTGACTTGAGGGAAGATTGCAGATTGATAGGAATAGAGGCACCATATAGGAGGGAAGGGATGAGGTAGGTAGTCAGCACAATGACACTAAATATACAGAACCAACTGATATTGCCAACATCCTGGCAGATAGGTTCAGTGCAAACTTTACCCCCCTCTCACCCCCTAAAGGGCCCGTCTTTATACCGGAAGAATGCAAAGTTCCTGTAATCATGGCTGCACAGGTAAAAACGTCACTTCCCAAAGCCAAGAACACAGCATCCATGGGACCTGACAACATTCCAGGCTGCCTTCTACATGAACTACAGAATGAACTGGCACCTCACCTAAGTACCATGTTCAATCATAGCCTCACCTCAGGCTGTGTGCCCATTGAATGGCGCACCGCAACAGTTATCCCACTCCACAAAGGGGGGTCCACAACAGACCCCGGGAACTGCCGCCCCATTAGCCTGACGAGCCTCGTCTGCAAGGCCATGGAACATATCATCATGGAACTCATAAACAAAGACATTGGAGATCTCCAAACCCTGGACCCCACACAGTTTGGGTTTGTAAAAGGCAGATCATGTCTCCTAAACCTGATAGACTTCTTTGAAGTAGTCACCAAAGCCATAGATGAGGGTAAGGTGGTTCACACAGCCTATCTAGATCTCGCCAAGGCGTTCAATACCATCCCCCACTCTGTAATTATAGATAAACTCACTAAACTAGGTATAAATCCCTATGTCACAAGATGGGTTGCCAACTGGCTTACTGAAAGAATCCACACTGTGAAAGCAGCAGACTCCAAATCAGACTTCAGACCAGTGACAAGTGGAGTACCACAGGGTTCAGTCCTGGGTCCTCTCCTGTTTGGTATCTACTTCTCTGAAGTACAGGCTAACACAGATAGTCTTTGGCTAACTAAATCTGCAGATGACTGCAAACTAGGAGCCATAACTGAAACTCCTAACGATGTGGACATCCTACAAAAGGGCCTCACTGAGAGAGATGCCTGGTGTCAAAGACATGGTCTCAAGCTCAATGCCAAAAAAGTGCATTGTCATCCCCTTTGGTAAAAATTCTGTACCCATGAACTACCACATAGGCGGTAGTCTACTTAACACTGAAAGTGTGATAAGAGACCTTGGGACACAGGTGCACAGTAGTCTCTCCTTTGATAAGCACATTGCCAAAGTGGTCAGGAAATCCTTCTACATGGCACACCTCATCACAAAAGGTTTCTCATCCAGAAAAAAAAAAGAGGTCATTGTTCCCCTCTACTCATCACTCATTAGACCCAT
Source organism: Protopterus annectens (assembly GCF_019279795.1). Lineage (NCBI taxonomy): Eukaryota > Metazoa > Chordata > Ceratodontiformes > Protopteridae > Protopterus > Protopterus annectens. The sequence continues at coordinate 1,230,166,074 of NC_056743.1, read as the reverse complement.
TATAGAGTACAATGTTCCTTTTGGTATGTACCTCACAAGACATCTACAACAACTGGAAAGGCCGCAAAAATACCTCACAAAGAGGATTACTGACCTCAAACAGATGATTACGCAGACCGTCTCAAAAAACTGCAGCTTTACTCCGTTGCATATCGCCTACTCAGAGGCGATCTCTGCCTAATATACAAAGCTATGTCAAACCCAGAGCTGTTGGACATGCTCCACTTAAAGAAATCCCGTTCCCTCCGAGCTACACACTCTAGGGACCTAAACCTTGTCACCACAATAAACAGAACATGCTGGAGGGATAGATTCCTGTCCCAGAGACTTCCAATACTCTGGAACAGACTACCTATCTATGTCAAACAGAGCTCCTCATTAGCACTCTTCAAGAAAACTCTTGATGACTGGATGGGTAATAGGAAATTCACCCCGGGGATCACTTCTGTGGTTCTGCTTGACAGGGGCAGAGGAAAATTATTGTCTTGGGTGGCGAAAGCCAAGGTACATTTTTGGCTAGGCTTGTAAGGCCCTAGGGCCAATAGCCTAGTACCTGCCAATAAACCTATAAGAAGCCTGGTAGAGGGAGATATATAGTGGTTATGACATTAAAGCATGCCTAATTTTTTATGTGTTTTTTGATATTTACTTGTAGGAGACTATCAAACTTTAGTTTATCATCAATGAGAATTCCAAGAAGATTTGCAGTCAAGACTATTTCGAGAGTTGTGTTATTTTGGCTGGTGATAGAGAATGAGTTTTTGTCTAAGGTGGTGGTTTTGAAAGGGGTAAATATCATTAGTTTAGTCTTGTTTGCATGGAGTGTCAGATGGTTGTCTAGCATCCATTGTTCTGTAGAATGGAAGGCTTCCTGAGTTAATTGTGCTAGTGAGGAAGTAGAGGTGGTAGAAGAGATTATAGTGGAGTCGTCGGCATATTGGATGAGGTTGGTGTTGGGGATGGCATGATAAAAGTCATTTATGAAGATATTGAATAAAAGGGGACTTAGGACTGAGCCTTGGGAGGCACCTAAGGGAGTATCTAGGAAAGGTGAAATAGCTTTTTTCCACTTGACTGCTTGTTACGTATTTGGTGAACCAGTTAATGGAGGAGGGGGATAGGTTTAGTTTTGAAAGTTTGGTAATGAGAAGATTGTGAGATGATATCAAAAGCGTTTGATAGGTCTAAGAGGGGGGCGGATACAATATGACTGGTGTCATGGGCCTTGTTAATGGTCTCTAGGAAGGAGTTAACGGCTGTGGTGGTACTATGGTCTGGTTGGAATCCATGCTGAGTGGGAGTAAGGAGGTTATTGTTTAAGAGATAGGGCAGGAGTTGAAGGTGGACACATTTTTTAGGGAGTTTAGAAATAGAGGATAGGATAGCGATAGGTCAGAAGTTTGGGATTCTGAAATTGATCAATGTATTAGAATGCAGATAGGGAAGGCAATGGCTTCTGCTGCTATTTTTAGGAAAAAGAAGGGTATTTCATCAGAAGCATCAGAACATGGTTTCATTTTTTGGAGTATTTTTTAATAGTAGACATGGGGATAGGATTCATGGAGAAGGGAGGAGATTGGGGGCTGGAGTTACTAGAGAAAGGAGGGATGTGTGGATGTGTTTGTGGGGGTGGGGATGAATTACTGTTAGTGAAGGATGATGTAAGTTTGGCTATGGAATTGACGAAGAATGAACTAAAGTTGGATGCTAGAGTCAGGTCAGAGGCACGAGGGTCAGTGCAGGGGTTTTCATTTTGACCTGGGTTAAGGAGGGAGGAGATTCCATCACAGAATTTTTTGGGGTTAGTATTATGGTTGGTTTGGAGTGTCGTAAAATAGGCTTTGCGGTCTGAGATAATATTTTTTTTTACTTTATTGTGGAATGTTTTGTATTCATTGAGGGTGGTGGTAGTTTTAGTTTTATGGTAGCGTTTCCAAGCTTTATCTCGGAGTCACATAATGAGTAAAGTATTCTTAGTTAACCATGGGATGGGTTGCTTTTTGTGCATTTAGTTTTCCAGGGGGCAAAGGAGTTTAACAAGTCTAAGAAGATTGTGTTGAAATAGGAAACAGCATTTTCAAGGGATAATGTTTTAGTGGATTCCAGTTTATTCTTTTTAGTGCATTTGAGAATTCATCTGGGTTGAAGTTTTTAGACACCAGGTGGAGGTATAGGTGTGGGTTTGTTGTAGGGAGGATGGAAGATGGTGGTCAAAAGTGGTAAGATGGTTACCTAACGGGTCGGGAATGGTGCCACTATTAGTGATGTAGTGAGGATGTGAAACTAGAATGCAATCCAGGGTGTTTCCATGGTGAAAGTCTTTGGAGGGTCTAGTTGTTGTGGTAATAAGTTGAGTGAAGTTATAAAGATTTCTATTTAGAGAGTTGGTTGGAGATTGAATTGTGGACCAATTAATGTTAACATTGCCCAGAATAGTAGTTTCATTAGCAATGTTGGTAGAAAGCCAGGAGAGAATAGCTTCAAGGGTTTGGACATTGTCTCCAGGGGGGATACAAATAGTGCCTATACATATAAGTTTATGTTTATTTATGTGGAGGAGGGCTAGGATTATTTCAGCATTGTCAAATGTATGGATGGGTTTGGAGTAGGGGGTCACTAGAAGGGATGAGGAGTAGACGAGAGCGACACCTCCCCCTTTCCTATGTGTTCTATCTTTTCTAAGAATATAGTAGTTAGGTAGAATCAGTTCTGTGAATTTTATATGAGGTTTCAACCAGGTTTCAGAGATGGATAGAATATCTGGTTGATTATTGAGAAGCCAGGCGTGGAGGTTAGGGATTTTGTTGTAGATGCTTTGGGCATTTAGAGCTGTGAAGTGGTGGGACCTACCTGCTAAGCAGGGTGGGTGAGATGGGGAAGTTGAATTGTGTGAGGGGGAGGGGCCGGGGTTTGGGTGTATGTCCCCAGAGAGAAGGGTAGAGATTAAGTGACGAATACGGGAGAGTGAACATTTAGTTTGCTTAGTTTTAAGTGTATGGGTAGTAAGATTTTGAGCTACAGGTATTATAGATAGGAGAGGTATGTTTAGCATGTGATATGAGTCTATAGTGGAAGAGGAAAATATTGTTAAGGAAGTAGTGGTGAGGGGATATAAATGTTTGGGAGTATGCACTGTGTATTTGGAGTGAGGTAGCAGTGTGAAATGAAGGGGAGTGATTAACATACAGAGGTCTGGTGAGATAGTTTAGATAGGATAAGGTAATAAGTAGTAGTATTTCAGTTAATAATGTGGAAGGTTTGATATGCATGATGTTTGCTTTAGATATAGGATAGAAGTGGTATTAGGCTATGCCTATTATAGTGTAAAAGGGGATAGAGTTATAGTAAAAGATAGTGATAGAGGAGGTATAGTAAATTTGGGTGGAGTGGATGAGTTGATTGGGTGTGGGAGGTGTTGATTGGATCTGGGTGGGATGGGTGAGTTGGTTGGGTGTTGAAGGCAGTGGGTGTGGTGTAATAGGTATAAGTGTAGAGCTACTGGGGGTGGGTGGGATTTGGGGGTAGGGTTGGGGAGTGGAGTGAGCCCGCAGGGCGAATGGAGTGGGTAGAGCCAAAGAGATGGAAGAGCTGGTCAGTGAGGAACAATCAGTGAGGTGGATAGCAAGCACAGGGCAAGAAAGGCTCAGGGGTGAGGCACTGATTTGCTAAGTGAGACTGAGGGAAAAGAGGGAGGTTTACAGAGCTTAGGGAAGGGCAATAGAGCAAAGTAGGACAGGCAATATCAGATAACTTATTTTAGTCTACAGTGGTTTAGTACAGTGGTTGGGGAAGGGCAATAGAGCAATACAGGACATACAATATCAAGTAATTTATTTTAGTATGGAGTAAACTATTTAAAAGTAGGCAAATGCTTCTATCTAGTGGACATATCTGTTTACTGTAGAGGAGGGCTATGGGCACCTGGGGGGGTAGTGATGGACTGGAGAGAGCAGGCTGAGTGGGGTCTGTGGTAGGCTGTTAGCATGCAAATGTAGGATTACAATACTGCTACAGGGTGTGCAAACAACTTTTCAAAAAGGTACATATACTTTGGTTTCTTTTGTCTGTTATTTTACAGCTTAAGCTTGGGGAACCAGTGCAGCACAAGGAAATTTAAGCATTCGCTTTGGATAATTTTCAATAGTCAGGAATCCAGGGTACCTCAAGGCAGGAGACACCGGGGATGATTTACACGTGGCAGGACAAAACTTTGGCTTCTTTTGTTTGTTATTTTACAGCTTAACCTTGGGGGACCAGTACAGCACAGGAAAATTTAAGCATTTGCTTTGGATACTTTTCAACAGTCAGGAATCCAGGGTACCACAATGCAGGAGACACCAGGGATGATTTACATGTGGCAGGACAAAACTCTGGTTTCTTTTGTCTGTTATTTTACATCTTAAGCTTGGGGGACCAATACAGCACAGGGAAATTTAAGCATTCCCTTTGGATAGTTTTCAACAGTCAGGAACCAGGGTACCTCAAGGCAGGAGATACCAGGGATGATTTACACACATCAGGACAAACTACGAGTGCAGTCAGCAGCCACTGAACTGAACATATTATTTTGTATATGAAAAATCCAAAACATTACATTTTGGTATTGTAGCACAGTTTGAGACATTTTCAAGTCTTTTCAGGATATATAAAAAATGAAGCTAAAACAGAAGCTACATTGATAAACTGTGTAGCCAAACATGAATTGGTTTAGCAATGCCCATATTTATGGGTACATAATAACATATTGTATTTAGTTCCATGGATTAAAATGGACTCTGTCAAGGAAGCTAAAGATATGTGAGAGACTAAACAGCAAAACTTAATAAGTTGGGGGCTCTTTGTTATGGATATGGATGATAAGATATAAACAAAGCAAATGTTTTAGTCCCTTTAGTGTTATATGCAGGTCAGAATCATTTTTATCAACCAGAGGAAAAGTTGTAGATGCTCATTAGTAAACAGTTGAAAGAATTTATTTAGGAGTGGAACATGCCAAGAGTTTACTGGGATAAGTTGATTTTCCCCACATAACAAGGTATTTTAGGGTTAACTGACAAGAAGGAGTACTTTAATGCTATGCAGTTAAGGTTTATGTATATAACTCAAACAGAAGATTATGTATGATGATGATGTTGAAATGGGGGTTAATGAGATAAAGAAAAGTGAGGATTATGTATGCAAGCCCTTAAGGGGAAGATATGTTGAGCCAAAATGAAGAGTTACAGCAATACAGACTGGTGATTCTGCAAATACTAGAAAAAAATACTGAATGTGAGAGTGAGATTAAGCAATTTGAAAGAGCAAAAAAATGAAGTTAACTTTTTATTCAGAAATACTGTAGTATGACTTATTTCTACATCAGAAATAGAAACATTCAAAAAAAAAAAGCAAAACTTTGCCATTGATTTTTAATACTGAAAATCAGAAAACAAGCCTGGCTGCTACTGCATGTGCCTGTGATATGGTAGGACTATCACTGAGAAACAAAAGCTCATAACATGAAGACAACTACTTTAAAAATTCCAAATACACAATGCAACTCTGTGTAAGGAACATTTGATGCCTAAAGTAGGTTTATGTCTAATATCAGCTAGTACCTGTATACAATTAAGTACTGACATAATCAAAATGACCAAATAAAGAGGTATTGGAGGTGATGTGTATGTGACATTTTCACTTAACTGCAGTCTGACAAGTCTCATGACACACAGAGCCAACTACTGATAACTCCTTAATATTGTGGCTGCTTGATTGGAACACATATGCTGCACAGTGAAATGCCAGTTAAAAGTCCAGACCTACATGGGCAGGTAAAGAGTACATGATGGCCAGATATCATTGTGCAACACTGCAGATTATATGAATATCACTCTTGTCAGGATGCTGACAACTAATGAAAACAACAATGGGACAAGATGGAGCCTTGAAGTACCCATGTATTGATTTTCCTGTGGGTAAGCAAGCTGCCTTTACTTTTGAAAGAATAGGAATATCCTTCAAGATATTTAATGAAGCAGACCATGGAGTAAATGGTGACACGTAAATCCTTGATTCTACATGTTAATAGAGAATGGTTCACAAAGTCAAATGTCTTCTCTAGTTAAATATAGACTCTCCCATTAGCCCACTGCTGTCTATATTTCTAAAGATTGTGATAGTAGGGAATCAGCCAAGATGAAGCAGAAGACAACATGCTACTGAATTATCTAATTATGCTCATGGTCTTCTAGGTTCCTGCGCCATCTATGACTAGCTTTAGTACTTCCTCTGGATCCCAGCAGAAATGCCAGAAGCTGTAAATTTTGCCATGTAGGTGGTGAGATTACAGGACTACAAAATGTCAAATGCATTGTGAAAATGAAAGGAAAGTGAAGGGAAGGAATTGTAATAGGTTTTGCTTAGGCTACATTTAGGCATTTTATGAAAGTCATACACTTCAATATGATTAGCAGATGAGAGAATCCCAGATGCGCCTTTGCATGGAAGAAATTTATGGAGTATGTCCTTTCTTAGTTCTGAGCTCCTTTTCCTGTAGATTAGTAAAACACAGAAGTTATTATAACTGAAGCATTCTGAGTGGCCACTATGCAAGGAAATCTAGTATCATAATATATCACTGTCTTCCTTCCTTGCAATCTCATTCAGAGGCTTTCTAGCAATCTGTCAGCAAAGAACCTTCTGGTGTTTCATCAGTTTCTTTCTCTCTGTCTGTCTGTCTGTCTGTCTATCACTCTGATTTTCTCAAACATGCACACACACACACACACACACACGCACGCACGCACGCACGCACACACACACACACACACACACACACACACACACACACACACACACACACACAATCAAAATAAAAATGATTTCTAGGGTTTTCCCATTTTTGAGTATTTTGGAATATGTGGATGGAGCACCTGTTTGGTATCTTCCATGGTCTTATTCTTACATTCCAATTGTTGAAATACTTTTTGGGAAGAGAAACCAAACAAGAAACTCTGGTCTCATGCAGCATCCAGAAGTTGACCCCGAATATCTGCAGGAAATGAATGGATTCTGAGCCTCACATTCCTTCTTCAGCTACTATAAGAGGCAGTAGTGCTGAAGGTAGCATTGACAGTGTCAGAGCTGCATTTTATAGTATTAGTGCAAACCTTATTAGCTGAATACACCAGTTTAGAAAAGTTTTTCCTGACAGCAACCTCAGCAATGTCTTCAGATGGTCATAAGATGTTCTTCATCTCACATTGCTGCAGTCATAACCTGTGGGTAGTCCGCTGTCCTCGGTCGGCCCGAATACCAAAGTATTAGGCTGGCGTCGGTCATGGGCGCTCAGATCTGACGTCAGTGCATCCTGGTATTAAAGCGCATGACCGACGTCATATCCTCAGTCTTTTTTGCCGCATGGTCGAAGCAGAAGCAGCGTTTGCAAGTGCCGTTCGGCGTTCTGAAATTTTCGTATTTCGAGTTTCAGACCGAAACCAAGTTGGGCTAAGTACCCCGTTGGGGAATATTTTTGTTTTTTCTTGCCTCAGTTAATTCCGGATGTCAGAAAAAGTGAATAATTGTATTTCTTGTGGGAAACAGATACCGCATAGGGATTACCACTCTCTCTGTATTCCTTGTTTGGGGCCTGAGCACGACGTAGTCAGGTGTCGCTTTTGTGCTAGGTTTAATAAGCGCACCATTAAACGTAGGTTAGATTGCGCTAGGCTTGTCTTTGGTAAGCGGTGTAATTACAATATGCCGTCGGATCCTCCGACGCCCGCTACTGCTAAGAAGCGCAAGGAAAAATCGTTAAGGTCCAAGCAGGATGAGTCGTCCGTTCCGGACGCCGGTTCTTTAGAAACTACGCTGGAATCTGTAGATCCAGCCGAGGTTTCAGCTGAGTCTCAGGGGGAGACGTTAATTTTGCAAGATGTGGCCTCTCAGGAGTCAGGTCAGGCTGAGGGGGCCTCTCAGGTTGCTGTACTTCCTTCTTTGCCTAAGGTGGTTAGGCCTTCTCCTTCTGTCTCTAAGGTACCTTCTAAGGGCAGGCCTGGTTTGCCTTCCTCAGGTGTCAGTCCTAGTTCTGCAGGCTCTGTGCCTAAAAAACACATGCTTAAAATGGCAGAAGATTTAATTTCCTTAATCAGGGGTTCTATGCCCCCTCCAGATAAGAGGCCTAGGGTGGAGCCAGAGGTGGAAAGTTTGGAACAGGCTTCAGATTACTCAGAGTCTTGCTGAAGACACTCAGGATTTTCCTCCTTATTCAGATTCAGGCAGAGGATTCCAGTCCTTCTGCTTCTCCTCCAGAGGATTTTTCTTTCTCAGAAACCTTGCATTCTATGAGAGAGCATTTTAAATGGGAAGGTCAGGATTTCTCGGATTCCGAAAGAGGCTTAGGGAATTTTGTTTTACCACAACATCGGCCCTTAGCTATACCTCCTGTTTTGGATGTTGTTCAGGATGTTTTCTCTGAGGCTTCCCTTAATCCAGACTCTTTGCCTCCTCGCCAGTTAAACCAGATAGGTATTACAGAGTGCCTGAGGCTCATAAATATCTGTATAAGAGCCCAAGGGCTGACCCAGAAACTATTAGTCAGGGACTTAAGGGTGTCAGGGCTTCTGTTGTAAAGAATCCAGTTCCTATGGATAAAGATTCTAGAGCTTTGGATAGGTGGGGTAAAAAAGTGTACACCTCTTCCACTCTAGCAATGAGGGCTTTGAATTGCCAGTTTCATATGTTAAAGTACCAGAATTTTCTCCTTACTCAATTAAAATCTAAGGTAGATGCTTTGGCAGAGGGCATAGAGTGTAAGGAATTACAGGAGTTGGTTCATGCCTCTGATCAGGTGGGTAAGCATTCTTTGCAGTGTGGTTTCGATGCTGTACAGGCTTCTTCCAGGGTGGCTGCCACTGGATCAGTTATTCGCAGGCACGCCTGGCTTAAGGATCAGAATTTGTCAGAGCATGTTAAAGCTAGAATTTTGGATGCTCCTTTACAGTCTGAAGTTTTGTTTGGTCCTCCTGTGGAGTCTGTCTTAAAGAAAATGGAAGACAAGGCTAAGTCTATGCAGACTGTTACAGATTTTTTGCAGGTGCAGCCCCCTAAGTTTAGCAGAAATTGGCCTACTAAGGGATGGGCTTACCCTTCTTCTGATTTACAGTCTAGGGGCAGATCTAGACGTGGTAGGGGCAGAGCTCAGGGTTCTTTCAGGCCTAGAACGTGGAGTTCCCCTGCACAATCTACAAGTGAGGGCAGGGGCCAGTCCTTTCGTAAACAGGCCCAATGACCTGCATCTTCAGCTGCCAGATCCCTCCTGTCTGGCAGCTCCTTTGGGAGGAAAGTTAGCACTTTTCAAGCAAAACTGGCTTTTAGTCAACCAGGACAAATGGGTATTGGACATTATAAACCGAGGCTACAAGTTTTATTTCCACACATTGCCTCCTTTCAAAGGCATGCCAGACGTTCCTCCTCAGCAAAGAGTAGAGGCTCACAAACAGATTTCTTTACTTCTTCAAATGGGGGCTATACAGCAGGTCCCTATGTCAGAAGTGGGCCTAGGATTTTATTCTCGCCTGTTTCTTGTACCAAAGAAAGGAAACACTTGGAGACCAATTTTGGATTTATCTATCCTCAACACATACCTGGACATTCCAAAATTCAAAATGTTGACGTTGCAACAACTTCTGCCTCTGTTGGGCAAAGATCACTGGATGGTAACTCTGGATCTCAAAGAGGCTTATCTTCATGTTCCTATCAGACCCAGTTGCAGGAGATTCCTGCGTTTTCGGGCTGGGGCTTTCCATTATCAGTTCTCTGCATTGCCCTTTGGCTTATCTACTGCGCCCAGGGTGTTCACAAAGGTTCTGGCTCCGGTGATAGCCTTCTTAAGGTTAAGAGGAATACAAATTTATCCTTATTTGGACGATTGCCTGATTCTTGCTCAGGACGAAAACAAGCTTCTTCACCATCTACAGTATGTTATGACAGTGTTAAGGTGCCTAGGGTATTCTGTGAACGAAACAAAGTCCAGTCTAGTACCCTCTCAGGAAATGTGCTTTCTGGGTGTGAGACTGAATACAGCTTCCCAGATGGCTTTTTTGACCCCGGACAAGCAAAGGAACCTTACACTTTACTTCCAGCAATTGTCTCTACGGTCCAGGCTGACTGCAAGGACAGTCCTTCAAGCCTTGGGGTTCATGGCATCTTGTATTCTGGTGCTTCCCAATGCCAAACTGCATATGAGGAAGCTACAATGGTATCTCAAAATGTATGGACACAACACTGCCACGATCTGGACACTGTCATTCAAATAATACCTTGCATTCAAAAGGAATTTTTGTGGTGGGCTCAGAAATGTCACCTAAACAAGGGACTCTCTGTGACCCGACCAGAGGCGAGTCAGATCTTAACGACAGATGCCTCGGACAAGGCTTGGGGAGCACACCTCAATGGAAAGTGGGTTCAAGACACGTGGCCTGCCAGACTTCAACATTTACATATCAACTTGAAGGAGATGTTAGCAGTCCAATTTGCATTGATGGCTTTCAAGGATTTACTTCACCCGGGACAAGTGTTGATTCAAACAGACAACACAACTGTCATGTGGTACATCAACAAGCAAGGGGGAACCCATTCCTACCCTCTTTGCAGACAAGCTATGATTCTGTGGGAGACTGCTCTCAGTTTGCACCTCACTCTTCAGGCAAGGTTTCTGCCAGGAGCACAGAACTCCTTAGCAGATGTTTTGAGCAGACAGATGGTGGATCCCCACGAGTGGAAGTTGGATCCTCATGTATTTCGACAGTTGACAGTGATATGGGGGACTCCAGACATAGATCTGTTCGCTTCTCCACTAAATTTCCAGTTGCCAAAGTTTTGCATGAAGATGTTTCATCCCACAGCTTGGAAAGTGGATGCTCTATCATTCAGTTGGAGCAATCTTCACGTCTATGCCTTTCCTCCTCTGCCTCTCCTTCCCAAGGTGCTCTTGAAGGTCAGACAAGACAAGCCCTCCATGATTCTAATAGCTCCAGATTGGCCTCGACAGCACTGGTACCCTCTGCTGAGGAGTTTAGTACGGGAGCCTCCTTGGCCTTTGCCTTCAATTCCGCACCTTTTGTCTCAGGCGGGCAATCATTTCCTCAATGTCAGGATTCAGTCCCTGCATCTAACAGCCTGGCATATTCTGTTCTAGAACCTGGAGGGTCGAAGCTTCCTCAACAAGTTTTGAATGTTATTTTGGAGGCCAGAAGGCCTAGTACAAGGAAAGTTTATGCTGATAAATGGAGGAGATGTTTTATTTGGAGCACAGCAAAGAGCTTTGATGTTTCCAGGCCTAATTTGAGTGTTTCTCTTCAATATCTTACAGAATTATTAGACAAAGGTTTGTCTTTCTCCTCTGTAAAAGTTCATGCTGCAGCCATTTCTGCTCACTATGACTGTGACCCACCATTATTCTCTCATCCTTTGTTTAAACAATTCCTTAGAGGGGCAAAGAACATAAGACCCCCACGTAGAGCTCCTACTCCTTCCTGGGATCTCAATTTTGTGTTGGAAAAACTTACTTTACCTCCTTTTGAACCTGCAGCTACGTCTGAGTTAAAGTTTTTGTCTTGGAAGACTGCTTTTTTGTTGGCCATTACGTCTGCTAGAAGGGTATCTGAATTACAGGCTCTCATGACAGTTGAGCCCTTCCTGATTTTTCATAAGGATAGGGTATCTCTGCGTATTAACCCTACTTTTATGCCTAAAGTGGTTTCAAATGTGGCCTTGAACCAATCTATTCATTTGCCTACTTTTTATGCTGATCCCCAAAATAAAGGGGAGAAAATTTTGCACACTTTGGATATTCACAGGCAGTTGCGTTATTATTTGAGCAGGACTAAAAGTTTCAGACAGTCTCAACAGTTATTTGTTTCTTTTGCTTTGAGCTCTCAGGGGAAACCTGTTTCTAAATAAACTATTTCTAAGTGGATTGGCCATTGTATTGCTTTTTGTTATTCTCATCATGGTAAGGAGATTCCGGCTGGAATCAGACCTCATTCCACTAGGGCTACTGCCACTTCTACTGCTTTTTTGAGGGGGGTAGCTACCAAAGATATTTTGGAAGCAGCTACTTGGAGTTCAGTGCACACTTTTTCTAAACATTACCATCTCCCTCTTTATTCCAAATCTAGGGCTGGATTTGCCACTGCAATTTTGCAGGGCTTATTAGCAGCTCCCAATGCTTTATGATTTTGCCAACCTCCCTTTACTTTTGCTTTGGGATTCTACCCACAGGTTATGACTGCAGCAATGTGAGATGAAGAACATAGTACAGTTTTGTACCTACCATAAATGTAGATGTTCGAAGATCCACATTGCTGCAGTCCAATTTACCCTCCCTCCTTCCCCTCTGTAGTTTGGAGTGGTTGTTTGGTTTGGGTTGTAGATATTGTTTGTACATGGCTTTTGGAGTTTTTTTCTATTTTAGGCTGTGGCCTTTCTTTTTAGGGCCTTCTGACATCTGGGGCAAGAAAAGACTGAGGATATGACGTCGGTCATGCGCTTTAATACCAGGACGCACTGACGTCAGATCTGAGCGCCCATGACCGACGCCAGCCTAATACTTTGGTATTCGGGCCGACCGAGGACAGCGGACTACCCACAGGTTATGACTGCAGCAATGTGGATCTTCAAACATCGACATTTATGGTAGGTACAAAACTGTACTTTTCTTTCAAAAGGTTGATGCTCAGAGAAGCAGACATTTACACCCTCTTATCTATCTGACTAAAGATTCTATTCTCTGTCATTTAGAATCTAAGATCTTCTGCATCTTTCGACTCCTTAGCTGCAATTAAGTCAGTCACAAGGTTTTTGAACAGAAATTTAAACTACTCCTGGACCCTGTAGAATAACTTTTATTTGAGGCAGGTGGATACAGATCAGGCTTTTGAGACATAATAATGTGGATATCCTCAAAAGAAGAAAGGATAACTGGAATTACAAGTGGCTTTGGCATATTCAGCTTAAGAATGATATCATATTTTTTTACATGTGGATAATTTTCTGTAGTCCATTTAAAGTTGTCCTTTCATCAAAGTTGATATCTCACCAACACATACATGCTCTGGGGGGCAGTCAGATTAGAGAGAATCTTTGGCCACAATATCCAGACCATAGTATGATGCAATCTTGTCTGAATAAGTCTGACAGTAACCATCCTCCCCCTCTGAACTTACAGAAGGAGAAAGAGAACACTGATACCTTTTTGTCTTTTTAACTGAAAAAACTCCCTGCTACAGAAGGCTTGGACAGAGTGACATGAGCTTGACCAACTTTCTGAAATAATGCAAAATACTCCTAGGTAAACTCTGTATAATCTTTAGAACCCACAGAACTAATAAATGTGAAGACCTAGGGGCCAGCTCTGCCCAGGAAATATTTTGGCATCAGCCATATGCAGCCCATGAATTGTAGCTATTTGAGATATGGATATCTATCCAGCTGATCCTTAGTCATCCGGCATCCCTTCCACTGTAGCTGGGAAATCACGTAAAGAAAGAGTATCAGAAACGTAGAGAGGATCAGGAGCTGAAAGTAGAACACAGGCAGTCTCAAGTCCCACACTGTATACCTGGGGCTGACATCCGAAGAGAGAGATTTCTTTTTTCAGTTTGGAAAATTCCAGCATTGGACAGCATTTCAACAATCATAATAAATTAAAGTAGCCTGTCACAGTGTCTTATTCTAGCAGGTGGAGGAAGAGCGGCCTTACTCAGTACAGCCGACCAGGACCCTTCTGTTACTGAAGCCTGCCCACAGTGCACTCAATATAAAGCTTGAGGTTTTCATTTTCTGAGTTTTACAACAAGAAACTCCCTCCTCACTTTTCTCTCAGATGTTGTTAAGCAAGTATTTAGCCATAGTTTCAGATTTCTGATTAAAAGAAGAAGAAAAAGTAAGAACACCTACTATGTTGTGCTTTAAAAAGATTATAAATTCATAACAATTTTAGCTGATTTATTTTTTTTTTGCTGATAAACCTAATATATTGCTCATAATTACCATCAGTATTATAACTTCTAAACAAAAAAGATACTGTAAACAGTAGTCTTTTAGAAGAATCTGGTGCTTGCATGACCTCTTGATTTTATTTTTTGCTTGGGACATCTTTCAAAATTCTCTGTAGTATTAAAAACACGCTTTACTTAACAATGCTAAAAAATCAAGTTGTAGAAGTCACCAACAAACTAGCAAAGCATATCAGATCAAGTGTTCACTACAAGTACCAAAAAGAAATGAGTAGGGGACTTGATGCTCTTTCTTCTGTGGCTGAGATCCCCTTCATTGTCAAGCCTCAAGATTATATACAAGTGAGGCTAGGAATATCTAACTGTTGAAATGGATCAGACCATAAACTGACATTGTGTCTCATACTGTTTTCCTGTTCCTGCAGTAATGTTATGTATCTCTTGTACCTACTATCTAATTTGTCCAAAAGTAGGTGTACTGTGTAAAGATGAGCAATGCAACAACTATGTTTGGAAAACAGATGAGTGATTTCAGAGATATCCTGCTGATGTACGTGGAAAAATGTTTTACACACCACCAGAAGCCACAAAAATGATACAGAAATTATTTGGGGATATCTAGATTACCAAGAAGATATTTTTTTTGAAAACTATGTAGAAATATTGAGCTATTAAATGTTATAACTTTTAGTGCACAACAATGATTTTGAGAAGCAACTAAGTTTAATGGTGAAAGTACTTTGGGAAGTAATCAAAGTGGTAGTCATACTACCATCTCAGTCTTTCATCCAAGTTTTAATTTTTAAATTAAATAAGAACCTATATATTGTCAAATTTCTGCACACATATTGAGGTGTGGGAGAACCCCCTCTACATAATGCTGAAAACCATTTTATTTTCTCTGTCTCCCTAAATTCCTGGTAAAAATTGTAACTGTTAATGCTTCCAGTTGTATGAACAGTTGAGTGTCACTGTACAAAAGTGTTATAATAATAAAGGGATGACATTTCAAATATGTTCTGTTCACAAAGCATCTGATGAACTTTAATGACATTTGCTGAGAAGATATTGCTAGGGTTAATGGTAGTGTGTGAGAAATGTTGTAACACTCTTTGCAGTCCTGCTGCAACATAGAATTTCATTATTTTTCCACTGACTTACTTCCACTGTCAGATACAAAACATTTGCCCTTTTGTGTCTGTAAAATAAATCTTATGTGTCATTGTGTAATTTCATGAGAAATGTCTCAAGATGTTTTTTGTGTGTGTGTGTGTGTGTGTATGTGTATACGCGTGTATTCATGTGTGTCAGCTTTGGACCAGGGTGTATATAAGAAACCTTTACACTGACACAAAGGAGGGTCTCCTGTCCTTTTTAATTTTTAGGTGGCCATAAAGAAACACTAAAGATCTGGCACATAGCGGCAAAAGCAGTGGTGTCTTTCTGGTAAGTAAGTGCAGCTACTTTAACAGCAAGAAATTTATTTTAGTGTGCGTCAATGTTCTTGCAAGCATATGTGAATATATGCAGAGAAAATGAAGTGTTCTGCACAATGTTAAACTCCGTATTCATTTTGCTGCATGCTATGGCATTGGAGGGCTGTGTGTGCAAAGGAAGAACTAATTCATTACAACAGTTCCTGTACCCCATTTACTACCAAGAAAAACATACACATGTGGTTGGTGAGTTAAATCACACAACCCCTTACTGTTTATTTATCTTTCTATGACTCCAGCTGGGAGGTACTAAATTAATGTGTGAAGGATTCAGCATGTTTGAGAGAGTTAGGTACAAGTTTCTGGCTTGAGGCCGAAAACCTAATCCTACATTTTTGTCAATTTTTTTCTAGCTGCTGTTATTGCATGACACCTGAAAATGAAAAACACCCTGAGGGAACACACTATCACATGATATTCAGAGCAGGATTAGATGCAGTTCAAGTCCTCTCATCCTCTTGTCTTTGCCCCAGTATGCCTTAAAGGGAAGCATGCAGCATTATGATCACTATGCCCAGTTATTGAGGCTAAGTCACCCTGTAATTTACACACAGTTGTGTTTGTTTTCCTTTCTTCATTCTGCAGTAAAGTTGCCAGAATTACTTTTAAACTGACAATGACTACAGTGACAGCTCACAGAATTTGCAAATTAGATTAGAACAACACAGAAGTAAAGAGAAACTCAACTGTTTTCAGTGCATTTATTTGAATGCCCTGCTTTTTCCACTGGTCTACTGACTTGCTTGTTTTTAAGTTGTCACCACGGATTTTGAGGTGTCCTGAAAGACCAAAAGAGTTGAGAAAAGCAGGACCTAGATTGTAAGTATGCCCTCTAATATATGCCTTGTGATCTATTTCCTTTCCTGCTACAACCAGTTTTTGCTGTTAGTTGCAATAGGTTCTAAGATTTGCAGAAGAGCATACACTGCTGGTGTGGGAACAAAAGTCATCCCAGTACAGTGTGCTGCAGCAAACAATTAAAAAATGTGCAAACTGGGTTCGGTGCACGACAAAGCAGCCCCAAATCTGAATGCCAGATATATCCATTTGTGCTGAGTGCTTATCTTTAATGTTGCCTTTTAAGACCACACCTCATGTGTCGTATTGCCCCACTCTCATTCATTTTTTGAGTGTCTTCTTTGAGGATGATGTGGTCAGTTGTATTGGTGAGGTTGTTGTCAGTGGTCTTGTACATTCAAATAAGACAATGAGGCTTAAGTAGTTTATTACACACAAACACATCAGGATAAATGACTGAAACATTAAACTTGAACGAACTAACTGACTGACTGCTACACACATACATGCTTTCACTCTGGCTGCTCACTCAAAATGGCACTCTTGCTTGCACATGATCTGTACTTATATGCACATGCCCACAGATTGGAATGGCTCTTAAAGCTACAACACACTCTGATCAACACCCTCCCTCTTTGACTATTCTGTCCTGCAATGAAAATGATAATTGGATATGCATGCAAATTATACAGATATATACAAACAATAACAATCATGTCCAGGTTGCCGTATATTTGGGATTAGGTCTTGAGATATGACCTGACTTTGTAATGTAGTAATTAGAACTGGGTTTAGCAACAGGGACAGTCACTGGGGAATGTTCTTCTTCAGGTTTTCAGGGATACCTTCAGGAACAGGAACAGGTGATGAAATGTTCTCTGGAACAGGAACATTGGACAAATCATTCTGAGAATTAGAGTCTCTATTACAGACAAGATGCTGCAACACTGTCTCGGACACCGGTAGTAAATGTTTCCGATTCCGCCTGAATTCCATCCCTTGTGACTCAATGATGTACGATCTCGGTTCCCACACAAATGTTTCACAACTCCTATTCAGTCAAAACTTTTTGCTGTCTGCATCCTCACTGTCTCTCCTTCTTTTAATGGATTCAGAGGCTTGCTGGTTTTATCATAGTAGGAGTTTAGGGACAAATGCTTCTTTAGGAGTTGAGCTTTTGTTGCTTTGTTGTTTTGAGCACCCAGAATCAACAAATTCTTACTAATTGGTAGTGTGGTTCTGGTTTGTCTTGACATTAATCTCTGGGAAGGTGAACCAAGCAAATTGTCTCGAGGAATGTTTCTGAGATTAAGCAGATTAAAGAAAAACAACAGCATTGTCACATTTGGACTTCTCCACAGCTGTTCGGCACTTTGAACTGCACGTTCAGCCAGGCAATTCGATTATGGGTATTAAGGACTACTAGCAACATGAACAAAGTCCCACCTTTCATCAAATCTTTTAAACTACTGACTTGTAAACTGTGCACCATTGTCAAAAATGACTTTGTGTGGACCACCATGGACAGAAAAATGTCTCTTCAACTTCGTAATGACAGTACTGGACATGAGATTAGGAAGTAGGTCAATCTCAAAGTAGTCTGAATAACAGTCTACTAACACCAAGTAATGTTGACCATTCCATTCGAAAATATCCATAGCTACTGTTGACCAGGGTAGTTCAGGAATCTGGCTTAGCTGAAGTGGTTCTTTTTGTTGATGCCGTTTAGTACTATTACAAACTGAACAAGATGAAAGTTCTTTCTGAACATCTTTTGACATAGAAGGCCAAAATACTAGTCAAATCGCCCTTCTTTTGGGAGAATCAGTTCCTGCATGGCCATGATGCAAGATTTTAATCTACTCTTGTTGCAAGGATTTTAGAACAATCACTTTTGGACCTTTCATGATGATACCATCTTCCATTAAAATCTCGTTTCTGTAAGGAAAATACTGCTGCATGTCTAGTGGTAAACAAGATTGCTTTGACAGCCATCCTTGACTAATAAACTTGTGAGCTTCTGCAGGATTGGATCTGAAGCTGTGTGAGTTCTGAGCTCGTCAAGATGTGTGGAAGAAAAATTTCTCACTTCCATGACTTTAAAATCAGGTTACTCATTTTCATGCTGTTCAGTATTTCTTTTGGGCAATCTGGATGAAGTATCAGCAAGATAAAGAAGATTGCCTTTTGTGTAAATCAAGTGAAAACTGCACTTTTGCAAATTCAACAATATGCGTTGCAATCTTGCAGGAGCTGTGTGCATTGGCTTTTTCAAAACAGTAACCAAAGGTTGGTGGTCAGTCTCAATTTGAATAGGTCGGCCATAAATATAATCATGGAACTTCGAACATGCATACATAATTGCCAAGAGCTCTTTCTCTATTTGAGCATACTGCATCTTAGTTTGGGTTAGAGTTCTGGATGCATAGGCTACTTGCCCTGTTGAAGAATGACTGCACCAAGACCAAACTGTGAAGCATCACAAGAAAGAGCTACAGGTTTGTGAACATCATAATATCTTAAAGTGGCTGGACTGGCAATTTTTTGTTTCGGGACATCAAATGCTCTTTGGTGTTGTTCCAACAAGGAGCAGGTTACATCTTTATTTGTCAGCTCTCTTAGTGGTGCTGAAAGGTCACTCAAATCTGAAATAAACTTGCCCAAATAGTTGACCATGCCAAGAAAATGTCATAAAGAGGTGACATTGTCTGCAGCTGGCATCTCAAAAATTGCAGTTTGCTTGGAGGGATCTGGTCATAAGCATGAACTGGTAAACAAATGACCCACATAAGTAACTTCTTGTAGCCTGAACTTGCATTTCTGAGGATTTAGCTTAAGATTCACTTCATGAGCATGTTCTAGAACTTTCCTGAGGTTTGTATCATGTTCAGCTTCACCACTGGCTCCCAAAAGAATATCATCTACAATAATAGCACATGAATAGCCAGAAAATTTTACTCCATCACACGTTGAAAGACTTCCCTGGCAGAACTTTTCCAAAATGGCATTCTCAAAAATCTGAACCTTCCAAATGGTGCACTGAAAAGTCATTAGCAATGAAGATTTTCGGTCAAGCAAAATTTGCCAAAATGAACTTTTTGCATCTAAGGCAGAAAAAAGAGTGGCATTTGGCATAAGAGCAGCAACTTCCTCAACTGTATGCATTGCATGATGAGGTTGTTTTAGTGCTTTATTCAAATCTCTTGGATCAATACATATTCTAATATCATCTAAGTTTTCTTATGAGCTACCACCTTGTAGGATACCCATTCAGTTGGTTCTTCTACTGGACAAATTACTCTTAGATGTACCATTCTGTCTAGCTGAGCTTTGACTCCACCTTGCATGTTTACTGGAGCTTTTTGTGCTGGTCTGATAACTGGGCTTACCTCTTGGTCTAACTTCATGGAGTACACAACTGGGAGTTTACCTAACTTGTCTTTGAAAAGATCAGCATAGTCAGAAAAAATAGTTTGTGTGAAATTTTCATTGTTACACATGCTTACATGGTGGACTTTTGCATTAAATGAAACCAGTCCCATTTTAAATCTGTCTTTGAGGCCTAACAATGACTGCATGTGTCTCTTGACTACATAAAACTGCAAGTCATAGCTGTTTCCTGCAGAATAACATGAAAGCACTACAAAGCCTTCGGTTTGAATTTCTTCACTACCATAAGCAACAAGCTTTGCACACTTTGCCAGATTAAGCTTCTCACTTGCCTTTACTTTGGCAAACATTTCTGCTGACATAACATTGCACTTTGAAACAGTATCAACTTTGAGCTCTACAGGTCTCCTATTAATTAGAACAGCAGAAAATACTATATTCTTTGTCAACAAATGTACTGCATTGACTGTTTTATCAAGCACAGACACACCATCAACATAAAAAGTAGGGTCGCAGCTTTCTAGTTGATCAACTTGCCTCTTTGAATGCTCTCTTTTAATAAAATAATGTGTCCCTTTTGATTTACAGAACCTTTTGAAATTATTCCACTTTTTACATATGTGGCACTGCTAACCAAAAGCTAAACACTTCTCTCGTTTGGGCTCATGATCTCCCCCACAATTACGACAGTTGACTATGAGGCCTGTCACAAGCGTGGCTGACTCACCCTCTCTGCTTTACTGAGTATGCCCTGGGTTTTAGTGTAACTGCTCCGGGTTTTGCAGAAGTGACCACCAGTTTTACTAGAGAAGCACAGGGTGTGGTCCTGCCATCAGGACTGTATCTTTTACCCTCATGCTGCATACTATCAACATTAGCACTGAAAGGCACTGCAAGCATGCTTTTCTCATTTGTAAGCATATTCGTGTGCTTTTCTGTGAGCTCATATGTCTGAGAAATCTCTATGGCCTTATTCAATGTTAAATCACTGTCTCAAAGCAAAATATTTCTCACTTCATCATCTTTAATACCACACACAAACCTGTCTTTTATCAACTCATCTCTTAAATCACCAAGCCTGCATGTTTTTGTCTTGTTTCTTAAGTCAGTTATATATGCTGCAAAAGTTTCACTAGGCTTTTGATCTCTTGTGTAAAATATGTGCCTTTTTATTGCAATATTCATTTGGGGGGGGGTTACACATTTCTCTAAATTTACATTTTAAGCACTTGGGATTTTCCGGCATTTCAACTGGTACCACAATATGGCGGTCTTCCCCCTCCGCTGCATACACAGCTGGGGCATACACAAATGAATGCTCCCTTTAAATGGCTTCTGAACAAGCTAAATTAAGCAGAATAAATGCCATTGTATGTGCATCTTTATCAGAAAAAGCAGCATTAACATTATTATCAAACACAAGTGTGAAATCTGTGAAATCCCTCTGCAATGCCAACAAAATGCTTTTGTAATTATATTCAAATGCACACACCAGGTACTCAAAAAATATTCAACTGCACAACAATCTCTTTGAAATGACTGTATTCTGCAAAATAACTGTACTGTAATACTGCGCACACTTGTGAACACTTTGCACAACAGATATTTTGAATAACCTTAGTTAATATGAAAAAGAAACACACAGCAAGAAATATGGTTGTTTTCTGTTTTTATAATTTTTTTGCGATTCGGAAGTTATTTCAAGCATTTTTGTAAGCATTTTGAGTATTTTTATCAATATATCATAGTTTCAAACATTTTGTTTAATTAGAAGCTCTTTTCGAATGGTTGGAATGCTTCATTTTATATTCGTTTAGTAAAAAAATCATTAAATGAGTTTTAGTACCTGGATTTATCTTTCTGACGTGTTTGTGAATCGTTTGAGATTCAGATGATTCACTTCTGTATACTCTTCCAATTGTGGCTGCGTGCCTCATGGTATTGAAGAAATTTCATTTTGGATCCCATTCTGACACCATGTCACTCGTCTTATGTATTCAAATAAGACAATGAGGCTTGGGTGTTGGTTGAAGTAGTTTATTATACACAAACACATCAAGATGGATGACTGGAACATTAAACTTAAACAAACTGACTGACTGCTACAAACATACATGCTTTCACTCTGGCTGCTCACTCAAAATGGCACTCTTGCTTGCACATCCTCAGTACTTATATGCACGTGCCCACAGACTGGAATGGCTCTTAAAGGTACAGTGCACTCTGATCTACAGTTGTGATGCTGCTAGTTTCTCAGCAGAAATTGAACATCTTATTTATTTATTTATCCTTTGTTGATTGATTAGTATATGTCAGGAAGATACCTTAATACAACAGAACAAGGAAACAATGCAGAATACTTACTTTGCTGCTTCTTATATTAGATGGAGGGACCACCGTAAATTAGACTAGCACTCAAAAAATGTTGAGTTTTGCCTTAGTCTCTGCTCATTGTTTTAATAGGGCATTTCCCTAAGAAAGCAATCAAGCAACAAATGTTACCTAAATGGCAGCTTCCAACTCATGGAGCAAGTACTTTTTAAATGGCAGCTTACATTGCAGGGAATAAGTACTTCAAGAATTCTACAAAGATGAGAAAAGGGAGCAGTAATTTAAAAAGCAAGACTACATAAACAAGTTTCTAATATAGACTGCTACTGCAGCTCATCATGGCTTATTGTCTACAAAGCATATATTTGCTCAGGCTGGTTTGCTGTTCCATTCATTACCAATACCCCATTTATTTTTAGCCTGTTGTTGTTTTTTATACATGGGAATAATCTAGCTGCAGTGTTTTTTTTCTGTAAAAATTTCTGTATGATATTTGGTTAAGAGATGTGGATATTCCTAAATGTACATAATGCAGGAATAAAGCAAAAGTAAAGTAGGGATTTTTAAGAGACATGGATATTTCTAAATTTAATTCATGTTAAAGCAAAAGTAAATATGGATAGCTTAAATGTAACTCATGCAAACTAAGCTGCATCATAGATTAAAATGGCAACTGTGCAGAGTAAGAAGAAAAAGTAGTGGAGAAGGTGGTGGTGTGTGTGGTTTGAAGTGTTTATGCCTGTAACTGAAACACAACAGCAGGAGAAAGATTCACAGGGAGGAGAGACACGGAGAGATTTTAGCCCACCAACACTGATTATGGATAAATCATTGTGGAATTAAAATAAAAAAGATATGCTGTTACAAAAGGGTATAATAAAAATTGCTTCTTTCCTTGAAGTTTAAGTTGAGTTACACATATGTAACACAACATGCAAATTGTATATGCTTGCTCAAATTGCTGTTTTTAAAGAAGGTTCTGTTGTCTGATCAACAGCTGTATCAGCACAGGTAAAAGTTCAAGGAACATCTTCAGAAACTACTTTCAGCGGTAGTGCAGTTTTAGTCTACCTCAACTGTTGTGCAAACTCAGGGTTAATATATGTGCATGTGTGTTTGCGGGAGTGTAGAGTTGTCTCCCCCCCATATGGGTGGTTCAGGGAGGCTTGCCCTGCCTACAAATAGAATTCTTCAGAGGTTTGATGACAGTAGTTTTGGTGAATTTCTTTTGAGGTTTTTACATTCACCAAAACCATGTTCAATGGCTCAACATTTATCTTTTAAAAGAAATACACTGTCTCTTCCTTCTTGTAGCTAACTCCTACCCTCCTTCAAGTATCATCATACAAAGAGAAATATTTGCTTAACTTGTTGCAGTTCTAAGTAATGTTTGGTTCTCAGTATTTTTCCTAGGGCATTTTTGCCCTATACCTGCTGGCCAACAAGTCATTCATAGGTTCACAGGTGTATACCAGGTTAATCACAACAGAGGCATTTTTAAGCCTAGCCATGCATCCCAAATCTCTTACAAGTTCTGGTACCCTTGATAAGTGTAAACAGGAGCTTGAAAGATGAAACATTTACAAGCAGGAGCCAGGGAGATGAACTATTTGCAGGCTGCCTATGTCCATTAAAGATGTAGGTGCCAAACCATGGATGAGTTTCCCGTTCCCTGCCCAATAGTCCAAGTTAGACTTAAATTGGGATAAGGAGAAACTCTGCTTCACATGGATGGGGAGCCTGTTCCACAGAACGGGTAATTTCTGAGATACATACCTGCCTGTACAGTAGGTCCAATTTCTATCACAGGCAATGTTTAAGTCTTTAGAGTGGGTAATTTTGGTGCCATTTGTTTTCTGGCTATGTAGGTGGTACATTAGGGTGGGGTCTTACAATGCCTTGTATGCCAGGCCGAGAGCTCCCCTCAAAAGCCTTTAGGAGACAGAATACATGGATAGGGCTTTGAGCCAGTCTGCATAGAACATGTTACTTACTTATTCTTTTGGTGAGGAAAGTACAGTTGTATAAGCTGAATTTACCATAACAGTAAATCTTTGATTACTGCTGCAATATCCTTAGCTATATGGGTTATATCCTGCCAAGGATATAATGGCTAGCCAGCTGCCAAAGCTTCAGGGCATCCTCCACTCACCCAAACTGTCAGACAGCTCCAGCTGAGCTGACTAAAAGAAAGTTTTGAGTGCAAAGCCCTTCAGAGATTTCCTGCCAGCAGAAAGAGAGGGTCTGAGCCCTGAAAAGACTATGCTAGGAACAACAAAATGTAAATGTCCATATCCTGGCATAAAAACAACATACCGAAAAACAAGAGGATGGAGGAAGTGAGCAGCTATTGCAGCAGTGATCATCCAAACATCTACTGTTATTATAAGCTCTGTTTATACAATTGTATTACATTCATCATATTGATCAGTGCTGCTGTAGCCTAAGCTATATGGATAGATTACCATAGCTAGCTACATTTGGGAGGTGGAAGAAGAATAGTCCAGGAATCCCTGAGGAATGGTCCAAGCAAAACTTCATCTGGACCTAGAGAAGGAATCAAGAATACAGTGCTTTCTAAAAGTATGTACAGAGGACCAAGTAACAGCTTCTAGTATATTTCTAGAATCCAGCCCTTTCAAAAAAGCAATAGATGAAGCCAAGGCCCAGAGAGAGCCTTGACCATGCCTGGAATAGATTTGTTATGGTGAGTATAGCAAAAGATATAAAAAGGTATAAAATGTCTTAACCATTTGGAAATGGTCTGTTTTGACACAGGTTGTCCCTTCTTCTTACCATCACAAAAAATAAACAACTGATGAAAAGATCAGAGAGAGATATAGTTCTGTCAAGACAGTACCTAAGTTGTCTGTGGACATCCAAGGTACAGATTATCCTTTCTCCCTCATTTTTAGATTCAGTAAAGAAAACAGGGAGCTGGATAGTTTGGCTTAAAATAAAATTGGATACCACTTTAGGCATAAAAGAAGGATTCACATCCTTTGATTAAACAAGTCCTCAGAAGGGCTTCTAATATCAGACCTCCTAGAAGGCCAGCCATGCCATCCTGGGACCTGAATTATGTTTTAGAAAAACTAACCTTACCACCCTTCAAACCTGCTGCTTCAGCAGAATTGTGATACCTCTCCTGGAAGACTGCTTTCCTACTAGCTATCACCTCAGCCAGAAGGGTTTCAGAACCTCAGGGACTCATGGCAGTTGAGCCCTTCATCATTTTGCATGCAGACATGGTCTCCCTGAGGACTAACCCCTCTGTTATACCCAAGGTGGTATCTGATGTGACCCTCAACCAGGCCATACATCTACCCACCTTCTTTCCCAACCCTCAAAACAAGGGGGAAAGAATTCTGCATTCACTAGATGTGCACAGACAGTTCAGATACTACCTGGAGCATACTAAACCCTTCAGAAAAACAGACTAGCTTCTTGTCAGCTTTGCCCCAGGGGCAGAGGGGAAGCCCATTTCAAAGCAAACCATTTTCAAATAGATATCACACTGTATCCATTTCTGCTACAGACTAAATGGGAAACCTCCCCCTATTCATACCCATTCTACTAGGGCAGCCTCCACTTCCACAGCATTCCTCAGAGGAGTTCCCACCAGGGACATCTTGGAAGCTGCCACCTGGACCTCTTTCCATACCTTTACAAAGCATTACCACCTACCTCGTTTCTCTAGGGCTAGGGAAGGGTTTGCTTCTGCAGGCCATGCAGACCCATGCCTAGGTCTCTAATTAATCCTTCCACCCCTCTCCTCAGCTTTGGAAATCCTCCCACAAGTGAAACACGAAGAACATAGTACAGCTGTGTACACACTTACCATAAATGTAGATGTTTGAGTATATTCACTGTTACAGTCCTGGTTTCCCTCCCTCCTTCCTCCTTATATCCTCTTTCCTTAGGGGGACATAAGCTTCTCACAGTGGCCTTTAGCCACCAGAACTACTTTACCATATTTCCTTGTGTTTCTGATGGGTTAGGGCAAGAAAAACTGATGTAATGGCGTCGGCTACATTGCCGATGCAAAAAAACATTGACTCTGGTATTCGGGCAGGCCGAGAGTTACCACAGCAGGGATAACCCACAGGTAATGACTGCAACAGTGAAAACACTTGAACATCTACATTTATGGTAAGTGCACACAACTGTACTTTCCTTGATGGACAGTAGGGTACAAATAAGTTTTATAGTGCAGGGCATTTTTTTGGATGATGAATGAGTTTGTGTGCTGTAGTCAGTTGTGAATATGTTAGACAGTTATGCAGTTCAAGCTAGTTTAACTGTGTTAAGCTAAGTCAGTGGTGGGTCCTTTGAGGGAGACTGGTGGCAAATTTAGCTACTTTATTGCAGTAGGAGGAAATTTTAATTCTTTGAGTACTGTTTATCTTTGTTAGGATAGGAGCAGTATATAAGAGAGTTGGCAGTAAGAAGGTGGTGGCTAGAGCTTTCCTTGCAGTATCTGTAAGAATCCATTGATCCTATAATGGGAGTCTAGTTTCTGGTGTATAGATTTAATGATGTGTAGTATATGGTGGTCATATTTGAGATTGTCATCTATTATAACGCCTAAAAGTTTACTGTGAGTTACAGTTTCAGTGACAGTATTATTTGCTGACTTTATGGTAAATGATTGCTTTTGATTTTGGCAAATTTTTGAGGTGAAAAGCATTAACTTAGTTTAATTGGGGTTGAGTAAGAGGTCTGATTCCTTAAGCCAGGTTTCTATAGAGGAGAAAGATTTATGGGTAATGTCTTGGAGCTTATTTATTTTTGAGGCCGCACATACTAATGTTAAGTAATCTGCATACTGAACTACACTAGTATGGTGAGTGGAGGTGTGGAGGTCATTAATAAATATATTAAATAGTAGGGGACCCTGGATAGAGCCGTGAGGGACACCTGTAGTAACTGGTTGAAAGGATGAGTAGGTTTGTTGCCATTTAACGGCTTGTTGCCTTCTAGATAGGTAGATAAGGAACCTCAACAAGAAGTACTGTGAAGGTCCTACTGAGGAGAGTCGAACAAGTAGTTGTTGGTGTGAGACGGTATCAAATGCCTTTGACAAAAGAACACGGTGGACACAAGCAAACCAACATATCTGTCAGTTTATTATATTGGTAAAATGAAATAGAACAGAAGTGGTGCTGTGCTGGGTTCTAAAACCATGTTGTGCTTCTGAGAGCAGGTTATTTGAGGTTAGGTATTGCATCAGTTGCATATGGATGCATTTCTGTAATATTTTGGAGAGGGGGGAGATAATCACTATCGGTCTTTAGCTATTAAATTCTGTAGATGAACCACCTTTGTGCAGTGGTATGATGTAGGATTTTTTCCACATTGATAGGACATATCTTTCTGCTATTGACCTATTAACTGGTATGGACACAGGGAAGGCTAGGACTTCTGAAGCTATTTTTAGGTAGTGTGATGCTAGTTGGTCTACAGCTACAGAAGTAGTTTTTAGTTTAAGGAGCAACTTCCTTAGAAATGAGGTAGGTACTGGACTAAAACTGAAGAGCTGTGGGTGGTTTTGATTCGACAGTGGTACAGTGAGGAGGCAGATGTGTTAGTATCTAAGGGAAATAATACTGATTGCATAAAGAAGAAATTAAACTGTGTGGGGATAGAATATGTTATATTGTCTGTTTTTGGACAGGGAATAGTGGTCTTGCCAGGGTGGAGTAGTTTATTTAGTGATGACCAAAAAAGTTTTGGGTTTTTCATATGTTTGCTTTGTAGGTTGGTATAGTATGTTTGGTTATCCTGATTGACACAGAGTTTTGTAAGGTTTCTAAGATGTCTGAATTGCTGGAAGGCATTTTGAGTTCTATTTTTATGCCAGTTTTTCCAGGCTTTATTCCTCTTTATCATGATTTTTTTTTTAAAATTTCCATCTACTATCTATTACATTCCCATCTACTATCAACTCTTCTCTACACTTCACCTCTATTCTCCAACTTAAACAAAACAGATCTTAATAAACTATCATCATGCTATAACCACATTGCCAGATTTGCTACTGGCACAGCCTACCGGACACACCACTGTCACAACCTAAATCACCTAGGATGGCTTGAACTGCCTAGCCTACTGCAGTTCAACCAGCTAATAGTGGCACATAAAGTCCTTTACCAACCAGAAAGTACACCTGCACTAAAAAATATTAACAGCCCCTACACCAGCACCCGCCCACTGCAATCATCCATTAGACTCCTAGTTCAAACATACAAATCCAAGTACTCAGCTGGGGACTCTGTTTGCCAACTCTGTTGGAAAAACATGGAACAGACTCCCAGCTGACTTGACCCTAGAACCCTCACTAACTCAATTCAAAAACAAACTCAAGAAATACTTCAAAACTCATTGGTTATGTCCTTGCACTAACCCTGACTAGTAACCTCTCTATTACTTGGGTGCGCCTTACCTTCAACTACTTCTAACTTTTTCTACCACACCATTTCAGAAAGGGTCAGTTGTATAACTGCTGCTCAATGTGTCTTAAACCTGAATGTAATGTTATGTATGTATAACTTTGAAAATAATGTTGTGTGTTTTATAATAAGTTAGTACTATATGTACTAAATGCTGGTATTGTTTATAACTGTAATCTGCTTGAAACTAGCATTTACTAAATGTTCAATGTGTATTATTATCTTGGAGCTTTTCTCCCTGGGCCTCCAGTGAAAATGGACATATATCCAGTCGGACTATCCCTGTCAACAAATGTAAAATAAAATAAATAAATACATTATTTCCTTTGTCAGCCATGGTGCAGGGTTGGACTTCACTC
Source organism: Protopterus annectens (assembly GCF_019279795.1). Lineage (NCBI taxonomy): Eukaryota > Metazoa > Chordata > Ceratodontiformes > Protopteridae > Protopterus > Protopterus annectens. The sequence goes on along the minus strand of NC_056743.1, from coordinate 1,230,137,251 downwards.
TTTTATTGCATGCTGGTGCTTAATTTATTTAATGTCTGTAAGAATACGTTATTAAAGTGTTCTACAGCAGTATCTTGAGGCATTCTTCTAAGTACATTCCAGTTATTTTTTTTTAGTGTTTCATTGAAAATATCTTTCCTGAAATTGATTGTATTTCATATCTGATTATAGATAATATGTTTATCTAGTTTATGGTAAGTTCTGATAGCATATTTTGGTATGTGGTCACTTATGCTGAGAGGAAGCCTACTTTTGTCAGTCTGTCTGGTTTGTTTGTAAGAATCTAATCTAATGTTGAGTGCCTCTCTGAAGTTTTATTGATTCTAATAGGTGTGGTTATTAATTGTCTGAAGTTGTACAAGTTTATGGATTCAGTGGGGGAAGTGGAATTCATGAGTTGCCAGTCTATATTTAAGTCTCCAAGTATTATAGTTTCATGGTTAATTTGTTGGGATATCTAATACAGGATGCTTTCAGCAGTATCAACTTAATTCCCTGTTGGCATATAAATTGCTGTTAAGCATATAGTTTACCTACTGTTGATTTTTAGAAGTGTTATTAGTAGTTCAGGATTGATAAATTTGGGTATTTCCCATGTAAGTAAGGTGATGGTTAGGGATTTTTTTAAAAATTGTCAAGAGACAGAGAAAACAATCAGTGACTTAACGTAAACAGCCACAAATCTGTTGAGAGATAAGTAAAAGGAACAATGCAGTTTAAAAGGCCTCTGTGCTAGTAGATGAATATCTTGGTTTTGTGGCTCTAGGACACAGATTTAGTAGGAGAGAGAGTCCAGTATCACATTGACCTGACTAATGGTGATAACAGTAAAAAATTGCACTTGACTGTTTGAACAACTGTGTAATGTAAGGAGGTTTCTATGGACTTTGAATTGCAAAGTCCAAAAGCCTACCTCAAACCCCACAGACCAGCAAAACAATAAGAAAAAGTAAGCCAGAATGCAGTAGTTCAGCTCTGGAAAAATATGCGCTCAGAACTCAAAGTGGTTGCACAACAACAGAAATAAACTTAAGGAAGGGAGGCAGTGGAAATGAAAATGAACTGAGCACAGTTAAAGGAGAAACTAGTAATGGGACTGCTGCAGTCTAAGAAAATGGAGCTGTTATAGTGGACAAAGTTCTTTGTTTTAGGCTGGCATAATATATATAATTAAAAAAAAAAACAAGTAATCTCCGTGGTATCCCCGAAGTCTCAAAACAACCCACTAAACAAGTGTGGTGGGTCCAAAAACAAAACAGTGTAAGAAACTTCTCTGTGTGGAAGATTTTCAGTCCATATATTTCTAGTTAATCACTGTATATTAATCAGATCAGACAATAGTAGTAGAAGTAGCGAACTTAAACTAGTCTTAAGTCAAAACAAAACAAAACAAAAAATAATAATAGAAAATATATAATTGTACAGCATTACTAAGTAGTCCAAGTAAGGCAGGCAGTCTATTTCCAGTCGAAAATACTTTATTAAGTACACAGACAAACGATCCAAGTAAAACAAAAATAGAGTAATAATTTCCTCACAAGCTTTCTAAATATATATATATACTTTTTATCAGGCATGGGAGTGGTTTATTGTGCTGTAAAACAAAGTGTTATTGGTACACATGTTAAATTCACATTCCTTCCCCCATCAGTGTGACATTCGAGCTGGTCCTGCCCTACCTAGTAGCTGTCATAATAATATAACCCTTATGTACTTTAAATAACATTTATAATGATGTGGTACCTCTTATTTAACCAGATTATTAAGTAGATTATTAAGTCTGTGATTTTTATCCAAGACAATATACTACATAGCTGGAAATATATCAATCTTAGTTCATTTGGCAATCAAAATATATATATAAATATACACACATACATTTTGCATGTAAAAATCTATTTCTATTTTCATAACCTATTGTTAACAAAGATCGCTTTCGTCCTTCTAGAGTTCTTCAGGTCTGTCTACTATTTAAACAAAATCTGTTCTTTTCAATGGGGTGGTTTAATCCATTCACATTCCAAGTAAATATTTGTTCGCCATAACAAACAAACAAACAAAAAAAAATAGCCCTGGAGAAGACTCCTGGGTTGGCCAGATTGTCATTGCTGAAAGTCTAACAATTATACTTTTACCCTTTAGTTGAAGGGGTATTGGTCATTCTCACCTCCTATTTCTACCTGACTGTCCTTCTCTTTCAAGACCCTAAATTCTACACTCTGGCCAGGAATCAGTACATGACACAGACAAAAAATATTCACAGGATCACTGCAGAATGTAGAAAGGTGAGTAAAATCAAAAACACAGTTTGTTGTAAGCTCTTTCTTCTCACTCCTAGTAAACAAGAGACTTTATCTGATGAAAAAATACTACTCAATGAACAACTTTTTATCAAGAGAATGACTCCCCACCCCCACCCCAATCAGAAACTTCCTCCTGTGTACTCATAGGCACACAGTTCACATTTCTAGTTATTACAGCACCTGCATATTAATTATTTCCATAAAATCCCCCAACAATATTACTACTGAGAGATAACCTGAAAAGGTTTAATATTACACTGTTACAAACTGTGATGACAAACCTTTTACCCTTTTACTCAAGTCTTAAATATGCCCAGAAAATGTCTCACCACCATTTCAAAGCATCATATTTGTAATTTTTGGATTCAAGGCTAATAAAATCTGTAGTTCCATTTACTAAAGTCTTCACTTGGGTGGCATATAAAAGGAAATCAGAGCCTATTATTTGCATTTGGAATTCTGTATAGGACAAAAACAGTGACTCCACTACATCAGCAGATCAAGGATCTCAACATATTCTGGAACAGTTTCAGTTCTTCCCCATGCTTCTCCTATACTACAGATGTTTGCTTGCATTGGTAGGGTGAGTCCTTCTTTAATCTCTCTCTTTCTCATTTCATTTTTGTCTGTTGGTCAAATTAAATCACATAATTTCTCCTTCCAAATTAATGCTCTGTTAACTAAAGAGAAAAGCATTAGCTTTCCATTCACTATTTTTCAAGTTCTAACTGAAAGTCTGACTGACAATTACACCTAAAATATCCTCTTCCTTGGAACTCCCTAAAGTTGCACATTTCTATATGCTGTTAAGCTTTATTTGTGACACCAAGTGTCTATACATATATATATATATATATATATATATATATATATATATATATATATATATATCTATATATATATATATATATATATATATATATATATATATATATATATACACACACACACACATATATATATATATATATATATATATATATATATATATATACATATATATATATATATATATATATATATATATATATATGCATATATATATATATATATATATATATATATATATATATATATACACACACACACACACACACACACACACACACACACACACACACACACATATATATATATATATATATATATATATATATATATATATATATGTGTGTGTATAAAAACACTACCTGAGGACCTAATGGTGTAATAGTACTAAACCAGAATTAGATATCCCACTTCCCATGTATTGCAAACAATCTTCCATTAAACCATGCCAAATCTAGGTTTTGGTTCATAGGTTTATAGGAGGTTACTAGGCTAGTGGCCCTAGAGCCTTTAAAAGCCTAGCCATGTTAATCCCAAATATCCCCATTTGTTCTTTTTGAGTAGTTCGCAGAACAAATTTATGAACAGAGTGGGTCTGTGATCAAAGCCAGCTATCCCTGTCCATGAGGGACATGGGTACTTACCCAGGGGAGAATCTGCGGTCTCCCATCCAAGTATCTAGGTTGAGTTTGAATAGGGTCAGTGAGGAGCTCTGTTTTATGTGACTAGGAAGTCTATTACAAAGAAGTGGTAGTCTCTGGGAGACATATCTGTCTCTCCAGCATGCTAATGTCACAAGTTATGTTGAGATCCCTAGAGCAAGTGACTCTTGTGCCATTTGACTTGCAGATGTGCAGCATTTCCATTAGTGCAGGGTTGGAGATTGCCCTGTAGGCCAGACACAAGTCATCTCTCAGCAGCCTATAAGATACAGAGTAACGTGACAGGGCTTTCAGCCTGTCCACGTAGGTCATGGTTTGGAGTCCCTGTATTTTCTTAGTGAGAAACCTCTGAAGTCTCTCTAGCGGGTCTACTTTAGAATGATGAAAACGCAAAATGTCGAGCGCTCACATGAGCGAAAAATCAGGAATTTGATACTGAGTTTTTGGGATTGCAGTACAGTGAAGACTGGAATATTTCCCTTTTCTCACTGTAGTGTGATCTCGGAGTAGGAATATATATTTAGTGGCGGGTGTGTGGGGGGCTGTAGTGATTTTGAGTTCCTGATTATTCGCTCGTGTGAGCTTTGGATAGTTTGATTTTTCTTTGTTCTGACATAGACCCTCTCCAGCTGCTGCAGGCATTTGGTGAGCTACATGCAAAAGGGTGCACTATACTCTATTAATGGTCTGATGAGGGTTGAGTACAGTGGAATTATAACATTCCTTGACCTGAATGCTATGCCCTTGCTTATGAGGTACACTGCATAGAAGACTTTCTGTACGAGGCACTGTTTGCCACTGCCTAAAATTAGGGAAAGAACAAAATTCAGCATTACCTCTATTGAATATATATAATTTATGTGGAAAATAGGAAGCATGCCTTTAATTGCACCTTATGTCTTAAAATTCTCTTAGAAATTAGGCAGGTAATTAATTAATTCACTCATTAACTAACTAACTAACTAACTAACTAATTAATTAATTAATTAATTAATTAATTAATTAATTAATTAATTAATTAAAAGTATTAGATGGGACAATGAGAAACTAATTACTTGTTTATTGGTGCATAAATGGTTGTAGGCTGGATGGCAGAATTCAGGTAGCTGGTTCCTTAAGTGGGAGGATCATTATGACATAGAGCAGGGGATCAGCATAAAGATTCAGAGTTCCTGGCACTAAAGATGCAGCTAGGGTCTGCTGTGGATGAGGCCTGAAGGAAGACCAGGTGGATATTTTTGGTGGTGCTGGAAGGAAGGCCTATCCAATGCATGCAGCCATGATCTTTATTTTATAGCTGGCTTGATGAAAGGTTATTTTCTCTATGGAGACATCATAGCGTTTCTGTGTTCACATGGGTTTTCTGTAGGTGCTAGTTTTCTCCACATTCCACAGATGTTCAGTAGGTAGACTATCTGCTTCTAATATGTCCAATGGTATATGCACATGGTACAGAAGAAAGACCCGATGACCTACTTCCTTTCTCTTTCTTGCCTAATAAACTCTGTGAGTGATGGTGGCTGTCCAAGAGTCCACTATAAGAACTGTCTGTGACTCATAAAACTGGATGCAGATATATATGTGTGTGTGTGTGTGTGTGTGTGTGTGTGTGTGTGTGTGAGACGAACAACTCCAGGTAAGTAACCACTTGTCCTTCATGGTAAACTTTGTCCTTTCCCCACTGTAGTGTGATCTTGGAGCTGGTATATTTAATAAGGGGGGTGGGGGGTGCAGCCCTCATAATGGGTGGGAATAATTTGCTTAGGTTTGCAGTTTTTGTGTTGTTCTGTTGTTACAGACACGATTACTTACTCAGAGATTGTTTGTCGGTGTTCCAGGTGTTTGTTCGTTCATGTGAGATTTTTTACAATTTTGTCTCGGTCTTGTGGGATTCGAAATTTTGGCTTTTCTGTCTTATCAGGTAGATCCTTTTGCCATGTACCTTTCAAAGCTCCTGTAGCAAATGGAGAGACCACAAAGGTTCTTCACAAAGAAAATTCAAGGTCTTTAGCAGCTATCCTATGTGGATTGTCTGAAATCACTGTCATTTTATTCTGTTTTATACAGACTACTCAGAGGCGATCTCTGCCTTGCATATAAGGCAATCTCCGACCTCACTTTATTGGAAATGCTGCACATCCATAAGTCAAATGGCACACAGGTTACTCACTCTAAAGACCTAAACCTGGTATGTGACATCAATACAACTTGCTGGAGGGGCCGATTTGTCTCCCAGAGGTTAATACACCTTTGGAATAGACTCCACTTCACATCATACAGAGCACCTCATTGGCCCTCTTCAAACACAATCTGGAGAATTGGATGGGTAACCGTAAATTCTCCCTGGGGGTTCCACCTGTTTCCTTCTTTGACAGGGGAAATAGGTGCTGATCATTGTAACAAGGATAAAATTTGGCTACGCTTATAAGGGCCCTCTGGCCATTAGCATAGTAACAGCCTAAGATCCTATGAAGACACTAAAGGTGGCAGTATATCTATATTTGTAAATTAAAATAGCACCTTGAGGATTGCTAGACAGGATAATGACCTGGAGATCCTTCATGCCAAACTTACCATTAACAACACCCCTTTTTAGATCATAGTTAACTATAGCACCCTCTCTTTGTCCCCCTTAGCCCATACCTCATACCTAACTTGTACAGAGTCCTTGTGCATTAGGCCAAGCGTCATTCTCCTAGGGGACTTAAACTACCCCTCCATCAACTGGGAGACTTATACATCCCCTAACATGTATACCCAGAGATTTTTGGACATCTTAATTACAAAATCAATGGACCAGTTAGTCTGCACCCTAACTAGGGCTGATAAAATCCTGGACTTGGTCCTCACCAATGTAGGGCAGCCCTTTTTCCCACCAGTTGTAACTTCCTACCTCATCAAATTGGACCTTAAATCAGTCACATTCACATACGACTGAAGCCAAAAGCATCCTCAAATACCTTTGTATACTGAGATTAGGTGAAGGCTACACCATGAAAACTGAGTCGTGACCTGGATAAATTCAACATCCTTTCCAACCTGATGACCTCACTGTGTATGCAGAATTTGTTACTGCCAAATTCTATGCACATGTGAATCATCATCATCTTTTTTCGGCTGTTCCCATTAGGGGTCGCCACAGCGGATCATCTGTTTGCAATTCTTCCTGTCCTCTGCATCATGGTCTTTCACACCAAATGCCTGCATGTCCTCTCTCACCACATCCATAAACCTTATCTTAGGCCTTCCTCTTTTCCTCTTACCTGGCAGCTCCATCCTTAGCATCCTTTTCCCAGTATACCCAGCATCCCTCCTCAGCACATGTCCAAACCAACGCAATCTCACCTCTCTTGCTTTGTCTCCAAACTTTCCAACCTGAGCTGACCCTCTAATATACTGATTCCTAATCCTGTCCATCCTAGTCACACCCAGTGTAAATCTTAACATCTTTAACTCTGCCACATCCAGCCCTGACTCCTGCCTTTTTGTTGTCAATGCCACCATCTCCAACTCGTATAACTTAGCTGGTCTCACTACCCTCTTGTAGACCTTCCCTTTTACTCTTACTGGTACCTGTCTGTCACAAATCACTCTTGACACTCTTCTCCACCCATTCCACCCTGCCTGTACTCTCTTCTTCACCTCTCTTCCACACTCACCATTACTGTGAACTGTTGATCCCAAGTACTTAAACTCATCCACCTTCACCAACTCTACTCCCTACATCCTCACCATTCCTCTACCCTCCCTCTCATTTACACACATATATTCTGTTTTAGCTTTGCTGACCTTCATTCCTCTCCTCTCTAAAGCATATCTCTTCCTCTCCAGGGTCTCCTCAACCTGGTCCCTACTCTCACTACATATCACAATGTCATCTGCAAACATCATAGTCCACGGGGCCTCCTGTCTGATCTCATCTGTCAACCTGTCCATCACCACTGCAAATAAGAAAGGGCTCAGAGCTGATCCTTGATGTAATCCCACCTCCACTTTAAATGTCTCTGTCACTCCCACCACAGTTCAATGTCACACTACCCTTGTACATATCCTGTGCCACTCTTACATACTTCTCTGCCATTCCCGACTTCCTCATACAATACCACAACTCCTTTCTAGGCACCCTGTCACATGCTTTCTCTAAGTCCACAAAGACACAATGCAACTCCTTCAGACCTTCTCTGTATTTCTCCAACAACACTCTCAGAGCAAACATTGCATCTGTAGTGCTCTTTCCTGGCATGAAACCATACTGCTGATCACTAATCATCACCTCCCTTTTAACCTACCTTCCACTACTCTTTCCCATAACTTCAAGCTGTGACTGATCAATTTTATCCCTCTGTAGTTACTGCAGCTATGCACATCACCCATATTTTTAAAGATAGGTACCAAAACACTTTTTCTCCACTCCTCAGGCATCCTCTGACTTTCCAAAATTTCATTAAGCAATCTGGTTAAAAATTCCACTGCCATTTCTCCTAAGCACCTCCATGCTTCCACTGGTATGTCATCTGGGCCAACAGCCTTTCCATTCTTCATCCTCTTCATAGCTGCCCCTTGCTAATCTGTTTCACTTCCTGATTCACTATCCCCACATCATCCAACCTTCTCTCTCTCTCATTCTCTTCATTCATCAGCCCTTCAAATTACTCTTTCCATCTATGCACATGTGAATAGTTGCAGAAATTTGTCTGTCCCCCACCAAACCAAATACAATGCCAAATTAAAAAAAATAAACCCTCTGGTACATACTCAAACCCTGAGGACAAAGCATGTCCAGCAGAAGATAAATTTAGCTCTAACTTCACCCCTTCTCTGACTATATTCCCAGATCACATGCCAACATCTACACAGCCCCTTCCCCTTGAACAAATCTCAAAGCAATTTTCAAGGCCAAGAATACTGCTTTTATGGAGGATAACATATCAGGCTGCCTACTGATGAGTCTGAAACAGGACCTGTCAAGCCCCCTACAGAGGCTATTCAATATCAGTCTCTAAAAAGGCTTTATGCTGGACAGATGAAGAACAGCAACAGTCATTCCCCTGCACAAATGTGGAGCATCAATGGACTCAGGACCTAGGTAACTTACAAACTCTTGACCCAAACTAGCTCAGTTTTGCCAAGTCCAGGTATGGCATGCTTAACCTGACTGACTTCTTCAAGAAGGTTACTGAAGTAATGGATGAGGGAAAAGCAGTACACACCACATACCTATACCGCACAAAGGCATTCAACACATTCAACACTGAGGTACAGTTGATAAACCCTCCACAACTTGAAGATCACAATACTTTCTCAGCAAGAAAACCAGGGGCCTAAATCATAAAAACTACACTGACCATTTCAAAACCATGTCCATCTTCTCAGTGTCATACAGGCCTCTGAGGGGCAATCTCTACCTTTCATACAGAACCTCAACAGACTCCATCCTCTGTAATCAACTGCATATCTGGGAGTTCAAGTTGTAGAATAAACACCTGCTCAAGAGATATTAATCACTTCTACAGAATAAACAGAACATGTTGGAGGGATAGATATGTATCACGGAGAATGCCATGTCTTTGGAATCATCTTCCTAGTCACATAAAGCAAAGTACTCTTCTTACTCTATTCAAATGTAATCTGGATAAAAGGATAGGAAACTGCAAATTCGCCCCGGGTTTAGCACTTTTGTCACTTATGGATAGAGATAAAACATAAATGTTCTGCTTGGCTCTGGGTTATTCATACTTAAATAACAAGGGATAAAAACTTAATGGGAATGTGAGAACTAAGCTTCTGAAGATCTTCGCAGATCGATAGCTTAGTACAGACCTATGAACATATAAAACCCAAAGGGAGTGGCTCAGTGGTGATGCTAGGTTTCTGTTGAAAATAATCCCTTTATTCACACTACAAGCTGTATGTGAAAATTATTTTGATCCCTTTAAAAAAGTTCTTAAACCAGTAGAAGCTCTAATAAATTTCAGAAAAATTCACTTTTAGTCAGTTTTCTTCAAAGAAAGTTTATTCAGATTAGCATTTTTATTTTGTAGACATCATCAGATCAAGAACTTTTAAACTAATGTGGTAGTGGTTAACCACAAATAAGATAATGTTGAAAGTAAAATTCTGCATTAATACTAATTGGCACCCACCAAGGTTACTCATTTCTAACACTCTTACTATGTCAGACTCAAGTGCAGAATTTCTGTCTCAGGTAAAACAGCAACATTACCTGGATATATTATTAAATTTTTCAATCCCAATCCTACTCTAAATTTCAGTCTAAGTTCAAAAACAATTAAAATCAGCCTACTCCATTCACAATTTCTCACTCCTAAATCAAGAAAAGTCTGTAGATGTTGTTGTTCTTGTCTTTTCACTCTTCTATCCACAAAAATACTATCACACACACAACAGATCACTGAAAACAAAATCTTACCATTTATTCATTTATTTCCCTTACCATTAACATCATTGTTACACTAGTCTTTGAAGTAAATGGTTAGCTATTACAGAAGAGCAATATTTTTAGTAAACTCCCTGGCATTCAAATTTCTGCATTAGAAATACTGACTACTATCTTCTCTTAATTGTGCAGCAACATAGATACTTAGCTACTGACATCTTCCATAGGTCTTGCTACAGCTGAGAAAGTTTGCTCCAAGATAGCATCATGAAATAACTTACCTAATGATATTAGAAACAATGAAGGCTATAACACTTTAAAAAACAACTAAAAGGCGAATGTATACAAATGTTTGGGGATAATGTCTAAAATATATTTCTTCACTTGTTTCTATATCTCTTATATCTCACTTCATTTACATCTGTCCAGCATGTAAATACACACACACACACACACATATATATATATATATATATATATATATATATATATATATATTTATATGTGTGTGTATATATATATATATATATATATATATATATATATATATATATATATATATATGGGATCTGTACAGATCCCCGAATGCATTTTCCACTAAAGCAGAAATCACCGAGCATACTTAACTGAAAGTGCTGTTCACCGAAGCAGCACTTTTGGATAAGTATGCTCATTGTGCCGGTCGTCAGACAGGATACCAGACAGGATCCCAGGATGTCTTCTAAACAGGGTAAAACATGAACTATGCATCACCATTAAGCTCCCTTTTCAATCATAGTCTAACCACAGGCTTTGTTCCTGTGGAATGGAGAACAGCAACAGTTATTCCCCTCCACAAAAGTGGCTTAGCAACAGACCCAGGGAATTACAGACCTGTAAGCCTGACCAGCCTCATCTGTAAGGCCATGGAACATACCATCATGGACCTCTAAACCCTGGATCCTACCCAATTCGGATTCATCAAGGGCAGATCCTGCCTGTTAAATCTTGTGGATTTTTTTAGAAATATGACCAGGGCCACTGATGAGGGCAAATATTTCCACACAGCATCCCTTGTCTTGGCAAAGACTTTCAACAGAATCCCACACTCACGCATTACTGACAAACTTAGAAAACTGAATGTAAACCTCTTTGTTGTAAGATGGGTTGTTAACTAGCTCTCAAACCGGACACACGCTATCAAAGTGGGCAACTCCAAGTCAACCAGCAGACCTCTTACCAGTGGAGTGTCACAGGGGTCAGTGCTGGGCCCCCTACTCTTTGGTATATACTTCTCAGAATTTTATGTCAAAACTGAGGGGTTGTGGCGACCAAGTTTGCAGATAACTGCAAACTGGATGCAATTATAGAATCCCCAAATGGTTTCAGTATACTCCAGGATGGTCTTATGCAGGCCAATGACTGGTGTTTTAGTCACAACCTGAATGCAAAGAAATGTATCATTATTCCCTTCTGCACAAACAATGTCCCTTCACACTATCAAATAAACAACAATATCCTAAGTACCCCTGAAGTGGTAAGGGACTTGGGTTCACAAGTTGACCGTGACCTTAACTTCGACCACCATGTATCTACAGTAGTAAGGAAGACTTTCTACATCACGCACTGAATTAGTAAAGGCATTGCCTTGAAAGTAAAAGAGGTTATAACCCCTCTATACTTGGCACTTATCTGGCCTATAATGAATATAACACCCTGTTCGGCATGTACTATACAAAGCACCTGCAGCAACTGGAGAGACCTCAAAGGTTTCTAACAAAGAAGATCAAGGGACTTCACCACATGCCATACACAGACAGACTAAAGTCCCTGTCACTTTACACTGTATCATATAGACTTCTTAGGAGAGACTTATACCTGGCTTACAGAGTAATCTGAAACCCAAACCTAATGAACTTGCTGCATATCCATAAACTAAACAGTACTAGTGCCACCCATTCCAGAGACCTTAATATGGCCTGTGACTTAACTAGGATGTGCTGGAGGGACAGATTTATCTCCCAGAAACTGCCGCCCCTTTGGAATAGGCTACCTATTCATGTGAAACAGAGCACCTCTATGACACTGTTCAAAACTAACCTGGATGATTGGATGGGGCACCATAAATTCTTACCGGGAATAGTGCCCACACCTCTCCTGGACATGGGCAGTCATTACTAAATGCAATCTTGGGTATTAACTAACATTTCTATAGCATTACACTGGGATGAAATGGCTAGACTTGAAATGACTTCCAGGTTGATAGCCTAGTAATCTCCTATGATCCTTAAGTAATTTGTGCTTACTGATTGTGTAACCTATTGTGTAACTGTATGCTCTGTATCCTTGTATGTCTTTGTCTATATGGCCCAGGTAGTGGCAAAAAATAGCGCTCAGACCAGGCCATCTACTCAATTAACAAAATAAATAAATAAATGTGTACAAAAATAGCTACTTTTTAGCACCCTATGTTATTCAGTCACTTCTCAGTATTGTACTAACATTGTTTCCATACCAAATGCAGTCTTTGTATGTTATTATTTGGTCCTACCTATGATCTTAATAAACAATTTCCAGGACTGTATTTCACAGAAAAGTATTTTTATTTCTGAAGCCCCCAATAAACTTTGTTGCTTTAATCCTCATAACTTTACTTAAAAAGTATTATTCACTGATGTACACAGTGTTTTCTGTAAACACTACCCACAGATTATCTGGTTTTCTAACAGTATTATTCTAAAAGAAAAGCAACTGGGAAGAGAAAAAATCCCCGCTACCATCTGAAATGCTACATTTACAACTCACTAATCATTCCCTTTCCGATCTTCATCATAATCTCATAAAAACAGATCATTCACTGCTGTGGGCAATGTATGCTGAGACTTATTGCCCATACATGCATTTGATGTCCTTTCATTATGTTGCTTTTAATCAGTAAAAGCTGTAAAAGGAAAATTATCCCCGCTATCTGGAGTACGATTGCTTGCTCTGGTTCTTCAGTGTCACCTGTGGGGGGATTGCTAGTATACTATAACTTCAACAGTACCTTAGCCAGTGATGTCAATATTTATAAAGCAACAGGCTGTGGATTGTCTAGCCATGACCTGTTACTAAGTGGCAAGGAGAGAAGAGAAATGGAATGTCAATTAGTAACACGCTACCTCAGACTTCTAGTTTCAGGCTGTGGTCATTATTCTGATTAGTTTATGGTAATTATAATTTTGATATATTTATTATACAAAGAATTATTAGCCCTAATCAGATTTAAACATGGAAAGTATATTTTAATCAAATAATTGTAATTTTTTAATGATTTTAATATTTAAAATATACAGCAGAGTACTGGGGAAAAAAGATATGTACTCAGCATAACATTTCATCTGTGTTGTCCATTTTCATTCTTTCTCTACTGTTGGGTTCAGACCTGACTTGGCCGCTTCTTCCAGCTCGTGGAACACTGAAACTCTCAAGCTCCTCCATAACTTATAATGCCCTAGTCATCTAACATACCTCAGATCTTGTTAGCTGCCCCTTATACCTGCAGAGCAGTAGGAGATGATAAAATAACAGAATCTGGGCTCAAACAAAGGAACAGTAGTTTCTCCAGTGTCTTTCGATCCTTCCAAAAGTCAAACAAGGAGGGGGTTGGTGGAAGGGAAGTTGAAGAAGAATGAAAATGGACAACACAGATGGAACATTATGATGAGCACATAACATCTTTATCCGATGCTGTCATTTTCATTCATTTCTCAACTGTTGGACAGAGTCTCCAGCTACCTAAATCCTGGGAGGACTCTAAGGGAGGATATTCCTGAGCACCACTGAGCCAAAAGCTACTCCTCCCCTAGAGACCAAATCCAATTTGTAATGATCAGTAAAGATATAAGGATTAGCCCAAGTTGTGGCTGCACAAATACTATCCAATGAAGACCTAGACAAAAAGCTGAAGAAGTTGCCATAGACCTGGTGGAATATGCTTTTGGTCGTTTTGGTACAGACATGCCAAATTTTTTGTAAATAAAGGGAATAAAATCAGTTAACCATTTGGCTAAAGTCACTTTTGGTTTGCCTAATTTTGAATCTGAAAACGAAACAAATAATTGTTCTGATTTCTACAAAATTTTGGTTCTGTGAAGATAAAACTGTAATTGTCTGTGAACATCCAAAAGGTGTAACATATATTCTCCTTTATTTGAGAAATTTGGAAAGAAGACTGGAAGGTTGATAATTTGATTAATATTGGATTTTGACACCGCCATAGGAAGAAATAAAGCATTAGTCTGTAATGATACACTAACCTTATGAAAACGCAAATAAGGAGGTTTAGATACCTGGGCTTGTAGGGTGGCCACGGTGGTGCAGCTGTTAGCGTTGTCACCTCACAGCAAGAGGTTCTCCAGTTTGATTCTTGACTGGGGTGCCTTCTGTGCGGAGTCTGCATGTCCTTCCTGTGGTCGCGTAGGTTTCCTCCAGGTGCTCCAGTTTCCTCCCACATACCAAAGACATGCTGTAGGTGGATTAGTCACTCTAAATTGGCCCTAGGTGTGAGTGTGTGCATGTGTGTGGCTTCTGTGGAAGGTTGGGTGCCGGGCTGGCAACTCGACACTGTAAAACTCCACTGCCAATCATGAGCGGACAGATGATCCGCTGTGGCGACCCCTAACTGGGAAAAAGCCGAAAGAAGAAGAAAATAACTGGGCTTGTATTTCTGATACTCTTCTAGCAGAAGCAGTAGCCATTAAAAAGATAGTTTTCCAGGTCAAAAATTTTAGTTCACACTTAGCTAATGGTTCGAATGGAGATTGTGTTAAAGTTTGCAAAACAATGTTCAAATCCTAAGGAGGACTGGGATTTTTTAACAGAGGTCTAAGTAGGAAAAGTCCTCTTAGAAAAGCTTTGCAAAGTTTTGAGGATGCTAAAGATGAGTTATTTACTCCTACATGAAAATTGGAAATGGCAGCTAATTGTACTTTTACAGTTGAAGAGGTTGCACCTTTATTGAAAACTGAAGCTAAAAATTCAAGAACTTTAGGAATCGGACCTGAAAAGGGATCTAAAGTCTTTTGCTGCACTCAAATGACAAATCTTTTCCATTTACCTTTGTAAAGTTTCCTAGTGGAAATTGTGTGATATGACAGACTGAGGAGGAGAGCCTGGGCTGTCTAGTAATCAATGGAACTGGAGAAACCATCCAGTCAATTTTAGGCCTGGAATGTCTAGATGAATCATGTGTGTCGAGTGAGACAGTAAGTCTAGAGTTGGATCCAGGATCCAGTTAGGATGGAAGAGATGAGGTCAAAGAAAGGGAAAACAAATCTGATGAGGCCAGTAAGGGATAATGAGAATAACTGTTTTCTTCAACTGAAATGCTTTCAGGACAGTTTGGGGATTAGGGGTAATGGGTGGTAGGCATAAAAGAGACCGGGGTAGGGGATCAGAACAAAGAACCTGCTGCACTTGTTATTGAGGGGGGGAGATGCTAAGAGGTTACAACATGGCTGTCCCCACTGATGGAGAATCCTTTCCGCATCTTTCATATTGGGGGACCACTGTGGCATTAGAATATACCTGCTTAACCTGTCTGCAATCATGCTGGATTTCCCTGGAATGTGCATTGCTATCAAAAACCAACTGGATGACATCACCCATTTCCACACCCTCATAGCTTCTCGACAAAAGGTTAAAATTTGGTTCCTCCTTGTTTGTTGATGTACCAAACCACTAACATATTGTCCATCTGAATCACAGTTGTCCCAGTAGGGAGAGTGTCTTGGAAGGCCTGCAACACTAGGAGGACATCTTTCATTTCCAGAACATTTATATGCATGTTGGCCTCTTCTGGCAACTATTTGCTTTGGACTGTCCTTCCCAAGAGGTGTTTTTCCATCTGCTCTGGGAGGTATCTGTGATCACTATGGCCTTGGTTTGGGGAAGAACAAAGGGACAACCTTCTTGCACTCAACAGGAGTGCATCCACCATAGAAGATCATTTTTGCAAGGTTATGTTATTGTGATCTGATTGGACAGTGGTTGATGTAGAATGGACCATTGAGCTGCGAGTGTCCACTGAAGAATTCTCATGTGGTACCTTGCCAATGGTACCATAATAATTGCCGCTGACATGGAACCCAAAGCATGAAGGATTAGTTCATCTGAAGAAGAACTTTGAATGATTTTTTTAACCTGAAACTGAATAGAGTGAACTCTGGACAGAGGAAGAGAAGCTGTTTGAATGACTGTGTAAGGCACAAATGAATTTCAATATTTGTGTTGGTTCGAAATGAGATTTGTTGTAATTGATTGAAATCCCCAGGTGAGAGCACAACTGGAGTACGTAGTCTCAAGCTAGAATCAGATGATTCCTAATTGGAGTACTTATGAGATAGTCATCCAAATATGGAAACACCTGGAATTCCTGCAGTCACAAGTGAGCTGCTGCTGCGGCTATACACTTGGTAAATAGCTTGGGGACTCTGAGCAGACCAAAGGGTAGAACTCTGAATTGGTAATGACTGGCTCCCAGCCGGAAGCATAGTTATCTCCTGGATCATCTGTTCATTTTGATGCAAAAGTACGCATCCTGAAAATCTGTCAAGCACATCCAGCCGTCCTTGCCCAGAAAAGCCAGAAAGGACTGAACTGTGAGCTTTGTGCACGGAACTAATTAATTTACAATGCTGAGATCCAAAATTAGTCTCTAGTCCACTGTTTTCTTTGGCACTTAAAAGAATCTTGAATAGGTTTTATTTTATTTTTATTTTTATTTATATTTGTTGACCGGGAGTGTCCGACTGGACGAAGGTCCATTTTCTATGGAGGCCCTGGGAGAAAAGCTCCACAGTTAAAATAAATAGACAGTAGTTACATTGGATTACATAGCGATTAACAATTTACATAGCAATTACTTACAACATATTTACAGATGAAGAACATAGTACATCAGTAGACAACTAGAATCTTTATCTGTGAAGTACATAACAGACATTAACAAATGTTACAAGAAGTTCCTGCTGTATAATAAGTACTGGCTTATGAGCATCTGAGCTTGCTATAATCAAAGTAGTTAGTGGAGTGGAAAGAAAGGTAGTGGTTGGATGGGGAGGGTGATATTAGAATGGGAGTTGCAAGGGCATAGCTAGCATGTTATTAGGTGCACTTTTAGTAAAGTTTTGAAGTGGGTGCATGATGGTATGGAGGTAATTGTGAGTGGGAGGGAGTTCCATAATTTGGCTATGGTGCAAGAGAATAGTGCTTCACCAGCAGAGTTATTGGCTTTAGTGATCTGCAAGTGATTTTTGTTGCTGGATCTTAGTGGTCTGGTGGTGCGATAGGGTTGGAGTAGATTCTGGAGGGATGGGACATTTAGTGGATGATTTACTAGTTTGTGGGCGAGTGAGAGTTGATACCATTGAAGAAGGTGAGGGAGTTCAAGCCAGTCCAGTTCAGCAAGTGAGAGACAGTGGTGACTACGGTAGGATGCCCCAGTGGCAAATTTGGCAATTTTGTTGTAGCAGGTCTCTAGCTTGTTTATATCGCATTGCCTTAGGTTGGTATATATTGGACAGGCATAAAGTAGGGTGGAGATAAGGTGGGTAAGATAATAATAGGTTCAGGGCTCTTTCTGCTCTGGGAGGGACCTCTTGGATGACACACTTTTTCTAGCAGCTTTTTTATTTCTCTTGCTTCTGCCTCCCTCTGATTGGGTGGAACATAGGGGTGTGACACCCCACCACTGCCCCAGTAATCAAGGAGCCTCAATCCTCACCACTAGGACCAGTGGGGAATGTACACTGGGAGGATGACAGGATGCACACACAGTATTTCCAGATGCAGCTCTCTGCATCAAGTGTAATTTCCCTTAAGAGCAAACAGAGACCACAGTCAGTCCGGGGATAGTTTCTCCCTGTTTCTTCAGCTCCATAATAAGACTCCCTACTGGCATAGTATAGAGTTGAGATCTCAGTTGAGTAACCAAGCCAAGACCTCCAGCACCCTCTCTGTCCAACGAGATCTTCATTTCCCTGCCCAAGTAGATGTCACACACACTCTTTGAGGTTTGAGTTATATATACACACACACACACACACACACACACACACACACACACACACACCTGAAAAGGCTGGCACAGGTTTACCAGCTATGCCCCCTTCTGCTCAGACTTTAAGGTGGTTTGCCCTGCCAGTAGTCTCTCCTCATCAGCTACCTTAAGGCCCTTAACAAAGGGTGTCCACTCTTACTGTGTAATGTTATGATCAATACAAACGGTAGTTTGACCAAGAGCAAGCCTATTTGGAGTGGCCTACACAGCGTCACCAAATAAATATGCAAGTATTCTCAGAACTTAAATATGTCTCACAAAGATCAGCCACAATGAAATGTTTAAATATATTTAATAAATAATAAAAGAACAAGATAATGCTAAATATAGATGTACAATGATATCAGAGTTCAAAATCACAGGAAATATTTAAAACAACAATGCAGGACAGTCTTAAATAAAGAAATATATCTAAGCTAAGCTTTGCTATATTCCTGACTATATCTAAAAGAATTATACTGTACCCTAGTACACTTACTTCAGAGCAAGCAAGACAGATGTGGTAAGTGGATCTTGATGTTGTCAGGTCAAACACAAATACAGAATGTTGTCTCTCACTAAGAGACTTCTCAAATTAATATCTCAAATATTATTGCTGGGATAGCTTGCAGAATGACATCATTTCTTGTCTTATGACTCTATCTCAGGTAAAACCACTGCTGCTGAAAGCTAGCAGTACTTAGCATCCACCTGTGAAAATACATAGACCTCAGATCTTTTGGCAAATGGTGGCAGTCATAAAATAATTTACATTCCTCCACATTTAAAGACAATACAGAAAACTTCTCTAGAGTATACACCGTGTCTGTTGCTGCAGTGAAACTGAAAGATAACATCTTTTTTATGTCCCAGTCAAAAAGTAATTTAATTTCAACTATTTTTCTGAAGTTTTGCAAGTTAACCTCTTGCGTTCCAGTTTCCAGTGTTAAAATATATACATTTGAACAGTTACAACAGTGTATATGCATTTCTGTTCTTTTCCAGTAGGGTACACTGTGGATACATCTTTAAGCTCAGTACTTTCCAAACTCTTTTCAACACACGTCTGTACAAACCTAGTTTAATATACACATAACGTACAGTTCTAATAAGGTTGTAACACAAGCATCTTACATGGAGCATGTTGACATTCACAAATGACACATAAAATTTACAGAATTCTAGACAGTTGTGCTGGCAGTGTCTCCCTTTGTCAGACTTCTATATAAATCATGTTGATATTCACAAATGACAGATAATTATTTACACAATTTCAGATAGCTGGGCTGGCAGCATCTCCTTTCATGAAATCCCCCCCAAAGACTCGAGCTAGTTTTTCAAGTGACCCTTGAGAAACATTGCCTGAGAAGATTGAGCATATCTGGGAATACCTTTTTCCCATTTCCTGTCTTGAGATTCCAGCTGCCTTGGCATTGTCACCCCAGTAGAGTGTACTATCCTATCATATGCCTGCAACCCTAGGCTCCACCATAGTAATTTGGGATTTTGCTGGCTGGCTCCCTGTAATCATAGATCCCCCTCAGACTCCTCCTGCCTCTTATTGCAAATACTTAATGTGGTAAACTGAGAGGCTGCCAGCCCAGCTAGATAGAATTTTGTAAATAATTCTATGTCATTTGTAAATATTAATATGATCCACAGGCTTGTTTCAAAAATGTAAGAAAAATGTGTTATGTGCTGTGCTTCAAAAATGTAACCACAGTGCACCCTGCTGAAAAGGAGCAGAAATGTGTATAAGCTATATGCTAATGCAAATGTGTGTTTTCATGGTAAAGGCTGGAACATACAGAATTAACTTGCAAACTCTAAGAAAATAAGTTGAAGTTGTTTTGTTTATGACACTGTTATCTATGTTTCAGCTCAAATCAGACACAATGTCTAGAGTTGTAGGCTTTCCTATTGTCTGGAAACAGAGGTAATTACAGGGTTCCAAGGTAATTGTTTTACGACTCCCAGTTTCTGGCAAGTGTCAGCATCTGGGAGATAAGTATTTTTCACAGACACATGTTAAATTTTGAGTTCCTGTTAGCCTGGGAACTAATGCAGAGGTGCAAGAATGATGTCATCTAGCAAACCCAACAGTAATGTGCATTATTAATTTAAGAACTATCTCTCAGAGAAAGTCAGTGCATTTTGTATTTTGTTCTGAAGCTGACAACAATTCACCAGCACTTGCATCGCTCTGTAAGATCTAGATCTTAGTATTTCTCTTAGAGCTAGATATGAATATAGCCAGATTAGTCTAGCTGTTTTCTATATTTATGTCAGACTGTCCTAAGATGTTGTTTTAAAGTATTTCCTATGATTTCTGAACACTCTATTGTCACTGTGTTGAATTGATAAGTATTGTCTTGTGCTTTTATTATTCATTATTAAACATTTTTAAACATTTTAACTGTGTCTGTTTTGTGTAGAGATAATTTAAGCTCTTAGAATACTTGCCTGTATTTGGTGATACTATACAAGTCACTCCAATAGCCTTGTTGTTATTCACACTTACCATTTGGATAATAATAACATTGCACAGTAGAATTGGAGACCCTTTGGTAAGGACCTTTATAGTAGCAGATAAGAGTAGTTGGTGGCAGTGATTACTACCTTATAGCCTGGGCAGAAGGGGGCATATCTAGTGAACCTGTGCCAGCCTTCCCCAGGAGTGTATATGTGTTTGTATATAAAACACATCTTAAAGTGTGTGTGTGTGTGTGTGTGTGTGTGTGTGTGTGTGTGTGTGTGTGTGTGTCAGCTACTTGGGCAGGGACACAAAGCACTGGTTGAACAGAGAGGGTACTGGAGGTTTTGGCTTGACTACTCAGCTGAGATATGAACCCTACAGTTGTGCCAGTGGGGAGTCTTATTGGGGATCTGGAGGGAAAGGGAGAAACCAGCCCCAGACTGACTGTGATCTCTGTGTGTTCTTAAGGGAAAATGTACTTTGCTGTGCATGTACTTGTTATCCTCCCAATGTGGACGCCCCTCACTGGTGCTAGTAGTGAGGATTGAGGCTCCTTAATTACTGGGCCAGTGCACGGGCATCGCATATTAATTGTTTGGCAGTGGTAGGATATCCACATCAAATATTACTTCTTTGATAGTGATGAGTTAGCCACATCACATATTAACTGGCTTGTAGTGGTGCAGATAGTGATTTACTGTAGCTTGTGTACAGTGATCACTGAAGGTGTTTTGTACTCTAAATCAGCCATGCAGTGAACATTCAGAGTTCAGATCACAATTGTATTATTTCGTTTGTTAGCTTAGTTAGTCAGGGAGAGCAGGCAAGCATGTCAGAAGAGGAGTATGGCAAGGTGACAAGAGGCCAGTTGGCTGAGATGTGTCAGGCTAAAGGACTGGTGCATGGAAATCTGACTAAAGCAGACAGGATTGCAGCTTTGGTCACAGCTGCATCAGAAAATACCAACCAGGAGGATGATCAGACTGGAAGTGGAGATGTACAGCACTCAGAGAATGGACAGCTCTACCTTTCTACAGAGGACTTAAAAGTCCATCTGGAGCTAAATAGACTTGAGTTGGGGTCCTGGTGTTTGGAAATAGAAGCTGAGGAGAAGGAGAGGCAGAGACAGCATGAAAAGGAGATGCTGACTCTTCACCAGAGTCATAGAGGTAATGGGGAAGGGAGTAACCAAACCCAAAAGCAACAAAGGTCAGTAAATTTCTTTCACAGTTTACGGGAGGGGGGGATAATTTTGATAGTTTCATTAGTTTGAGAGGGTATGTAAGCAGTATGATGTTGATCAAAGGCTCTAGGTACGGTTTATTACCCCCTTACTCCATGGTAAAGCTGTAAATGTTCTATCCAAACTGTCTGATCCAGATTTTTTTATATTATAATGTTGTAAAGAATTGTTTGCTAGAATTTTTTAAGCTAATACCTGAAACTTATAGCAAAAGGTTTTGGAGGCATAGACACAAGGTAGATGAAAGTGTGTTTGAATATGTTGCTGAACTAAGCATTTCTTTTCATAGGTGGGTGAGTGGATGTCAGTTCACCACTTTTCAAGGGCTGGCAGATGTTTTGGTGAGGGGAAAAAGCCCTTAGCACTTTGGCAGAGGATATGAGGGTCTTGTTAGCTGATAGACAATGCTCTACTGTAGATGAGTTGGGGAAGAAGGGAGACCTATACCTAGGAAGCAGGGCATCACTGCACATGAAAGGGATACCCACTGCTCATAGGTCTAAGGGAATCCATGGTGAGTAGCCCAGACTGCCCCAACAGAATCTGCCAGTAGTAGGGGAAACCACTAGTCCAGGTACACATCCAGGACCTAGGGTTAAATGTTTTGAATGCAACCAGTGGGGCCATGTAGCAGATAGATGTCCATGGAGGCAAGGTGGGGAACAAAAGGTGAGAGAGCCAGTAAGTGGGAATGACAAAATTCCAACAGTAGGTTGTCTTGAGACAAGTGTACCAAACTACCACAAGAGGTTATATCCTATCTTAGTGAATGGCAAAAAGACCATTGCTAAGAGAGAGACAACCTCTGACATAACCATTGTGAAGCATGCAATGGTTACAGAGGAGCACTACTTGCCTGGACAGTGTACTCCAGTCAGAGCTTTAGGAGGGATTCCATTCCAAATACCTTTGGCTAGGGTTCACCTTGACTGGGAGGGTGGATAAGGAAGTCAGCAAGTAGGTGTGTTTGAGGATATTCCTGCAGATGTCCTGATAGGGAATGATTTCGATAATGCAGTACCATGTGTTCATGCAGTTACATGCAGTCAGGCTTGGAGACAAGCATGTGGGTCTGGTAGCCTGGGGAGACCCAGGACTGGTGAGGTGGTTACTTCAGGGAGGAAGCTACCCTGTAGCAGTGAGACTGAAGGTGAGCCACAACTGCTTGTGGGTACTGATATTTCCTTGGACAGATGTTAGCCTGGGCAGAAGGGGGCATAGCTAATGCACCTGTGCCAGCCTTCCCCAGTAGTGTCTGTGTGTTTGTACATAAATCAAATCTCAAAGTGTGCGTGTGTCAGCTACTTGGGCAGGGACATGAAGCAGTGGCTGGATAGAGGGTACTGAAGATTTTGGCTTGACTACTCAGCTGAGATCTGAACTCTATAGCTCTGCCAGTGGGGAGTCTTATTGGGGATCTGGAGGGAAAGGGAGAAACCAGCCCCAGACTGACTGTGATCTCTGTGTGCTCTTAAGGGAAATTGTACTTTGCTTTGTGTGTACTTGTTATCCTCCCAGTGTGGACGCCCCTTACTGGTGCTAGTGGTGAGGATTGAGATTCCTTGATTACTGGGCCAGTGCATGGGCATCACATTTAGCACCAGAGCCTCCCAATCATGGTAATGGTTCATTATGTTAACATAGTACAATTTCTGCCTAGCATTTCTACCATGTAGTTAACATCACTGACCTTTCTTACCACTTTGAAGGGTTCCTCCCAAGCTGCCTGCAGCTTGTTGTGTCTGACAGAAATGAGAACCATAACCTGCTGCCGCACAGCATACTCTCTAGCTCAAGCAGTCCCATCGTACCAGACCCTTTTCTGCTGTTGGGCTTCTGCCAGGTTCTCCCTGGCCAATCATATGAGTTTCCTGAGCCTTGTCCTGAAATTTAGGACATATACCACAACAGACTCATTGTGGTATTCACACTCACCCTCGCACTCATCATGAATCAAATCTAGAGGTCCCCTCACACTATGCCCATACAGTAACTCAAAGGGAGAAAACCCAGTGGATTCCTGGGGGACCTCTCTGTAAGCAAACAACAAATGGGGCAAATATTTGCCTCACTCCATCTTACACTGGTCTGCAAATGCCTGTAGCATGGTATTGAATGTAGAGTTTAACCTCTCAACATGACCATTAGTCTGGGGACGGTAGGGTGTGGTCTTTAGGTGCTTCACCCCACAGTCCTTCCACAGACAAGTCAGCAGGTCTCACATTAAACTGGTACCTCTGTCAGTCAGTATTTCTTATGGGAAACCTACCCTGCTGAAAATGTCTAACAAAGCATTTGCCATCTTTTCTGCCTTGATGGAGGAAAGAGCCACCACCTCAGGGTAAATGGTACCATAATCTACTACCACTAGGATATACTTCTTCCCTGTGGAACTTGGGGTACTCAGAGGCCCCACAATATCCATAGCTACCTTCTGAAACAGCTCCTCAATCACAGGCAAAGGCATCAAAGGAGCTTTCACCTTATCTCCTGCCTTGCCTACCTTTTGGCACTGCTCACAGCTCCTGCAGTAGCCTGTTACATCTCTGGAAATCCCAAGCCAATAAAAGTTCTGCATAGTATGTCTCTTTGTATACTTTATGTCCATATGACCTGCAAAGGGAATGCCATGGACTGTGGCTAGAAGTGCCAGATGTTAGGCTCTGGGCACTACCAACTGCTCTATTCTCTCACCCTCTAGCACTCCCTCAGAGGTCCAATCTCAATACAGTAACTTTTTGTCCCAGTACACAGATTCCCCCTTTCCTTGAGAATTAGGTGCCCCACTAGCTACCTCACTTAGGCCTTGTAATGTGAAAGCTAAGCCTTTCTCAACTCTCTCCTGGTAACCCTTCCCAGCTCCCCTTCCACAGGAAGTCTGGTGTCCTCTGACAGTGGTGCCTCACTGCCAGCCTAGGGTACTACTACTCACCTCTGTCCTTGCAGGCGCTCTCTCCAAGGGAACATCAGTACCCACAAGCAGCTGTGGATCACCTTCAGTCTCACTGCTACAGGGTAGCTCCCTCCCTGATGTAACCACTTCACTAGTCCTAGCTTAAAGTGTATTGTCTGTCTGGGACCCCCCGAGGCTACCAGTCCCACATGCTTGTGTCCAAGCCTGACTGCATGTAACTGCATGCACACAAGGTACTGCATTATAAAAATCATTCCCTATCAGGATATCTGCAGGGATATCCTCAAATACATCTACTTGCTTGCTTCCTTTTCCACCCCCACCCAGTCAAGGTGGACTCTAGCCAAAGGTATTTGGAATGGGGTACCTCCTAAAGCTCTGACTGGAGTAGACTGCCTAAGCAAGTAGTGCTCCTCTTTAACCATTGCAGGCTTCACAATGGTTAGGTCAGAGGCTGTCTCTCTTTAGCAGTGGCCTGTTTCCCATCTACTAAGATAGGATATAACCTCTTGTGGTAGATTGGTACCCTTGATGTTCTTCGTCTTCCATTGCTGCAGTCCTGACTATTGGGGTATAGTCCGCGTCCAGTCGGCCCGAATACCAGAGTATAAGGCTGACGTCGGTCAGGGCGCATTAGACTGACGTCAGTACGTCAGGGTACTAATGCGCATGACCGACGTCATATCCCCAGTCTTTTTTGCCGCATGGTCCGATGCAGAAGCAGTTTTGCGAGTGCAGGTTGGCGTTCTGAAATATTTCCGAAACCGGAGTTTCAGACCGAAACAGAGTTGGCTAAGTACCCCGTTGGGGAGCATTTTGGTTTTTTCTTGCCTCAGTATTTTACCGGATGTCAGAAAAAGTGAATAACTGTATTTCTTGTGGGAAACAGATACCTCATAGGGATTATCATACCTTGTGTATACCTTGTTTAGGGCCTGAGCACGACGTTGTTGGTTGCCGCTCTTGTGCTAGGTTTAACAAACGCACTATTAAGAGGAGGTTAGACTGTGCCAGGTTAGTGTTTGGGAAGCGTTGCAATTATAAAATGCCGTCGGATGCTCCGCGCCGCTTCCAAGAAGCGCAAGGATAAAACAGTGAAGCCTAGGGTTGATGAACCGGCAGTCCCGGACGTCGGTTCTTTAGAAGGCTCAGTGGAGCCGGAGGTTTTGCCAGGAGTTTCCATGGAGTCCCAGGCAGAAACTATACTTTTACAGGATGTGCCTTCTCAGGAGGTAGGCCAGGCTGAGGGGGCTTCTCAGGTGACTGTTCTTCCCTCTCTTCCCAAGGTAGTTAGAGCCTCTCCTTCTGTTGCCAAAACTTCTTTGAGAGGTAGGCCTAGTTCAGCTTCAGTGGGGGCTTCTCCTAGCATTTCGGGTTCTGTACCTAAGAAACATATGCTTAAAATGGCAGAAGATTTGATTACTATGATTAGAGGTTCTATGCCCCGCCTGATAAGAGGCCTAGGGTGGAACCGGAGTTTGATAGTTTTGAACAGTGTTCAGAGGCTTCAGAATCTTCTGTGGAAGATATGCAGGAGTATCCTACTTATTCTGATTCGGATGTGGATGATTCCACTCCTACAGCTTCTCCGCCTGAGGATTTCTCATTTTCAGAGACTCTGCATTCCATGAGGGAGCACTTTAAATGGGAAGGCCAGGATTACTCTGATTCCAGGAAAAGGCTTAGGGAATTCTTGTTTTACCCCAGCATAGGCCTTTAGCTATTCCTCCTGTGTTGAATGTGGTGGAAGATGTTTTGCAGAGGCTTCCTGAACCCTGACTCTTTGCCTCCTGCTCCTGTTAAGCCTGATAGGTATTATAGGGTGCCCGAAGCTCATAAATATTTGTTTAAGAGTCCTAGGGCGGACCCAGAAACTATTTCTCAAGGGCCTAAAGGTGTAAAGGCTTCTGTGGTTAAAAATCCTGTTCCCACTGATAAAGAGGCAAGGGCTTTGGATAGGTGGGGAAAGAAAGTGTATACTTCTTCCACTCTAGCCATGAGAGCATTGAATTGTCAGTTTCACATGCTAAAATATCAGAATTATCTCCTTTCACAATTGAAATCTAAGGTGGATGCTTTGGCGGAAGGTATTGAGTGTAAAGAGTTGCTGGATTTGGTTCACGTGTCTGAACAAGTGGGTAAGCATTCTTTGCAATGTGGTTTTGATGCTGTACAAGCCTCCTCGAGGGTGGCTGCTACCAGTTCTGTTCTTCGCAGGCATGCCTAGTTGAAGGATCAGAATTTAGCTGAGCATGTTAAGACTAGGATTTTGGATGCTCCTTTACAGTCTGATGTGTTGTTTGGATCGCCTGTGGAAGCAGTTTTAAAGAAAATGGAGGACAAAGCTAAGTCTATGCAAACTGTTAAAGATTTTTTGCAGGTGCAGCCACCAAAGTTTAGTAGAAATTGGCCTGCTAAGGGGTGGACATATCCTGCTTATGATTCCCAGTCTAGGGGTAGGTCTAGACGTGGTAGGGGCAGGGCTCAAGGTTCTTTTAGGCCTAGAACAGGGAGTTCACCTGCTCAGACTTCTGGTGAGGGCAGGGGTCAGTCCTTTCGTAAACAAACCCAATGACCTGTCTTTTCAGCTGCCAGCAGATGCCCGTCTGGCAGCTCCTTTGGGAGGAAGACTGTCTCTTTTCAAAGAAAATTGGGATTTAATTACTCAAGACAAATGGGTGCTGGATATCATTCACCACGGTTACAGATTTTATTTCCATACAATGCCCCCTTTCAAAGGCATGCCAGACGTTCCTCCTCCACAAAGAAGAGAGGCTCACAAGCAAGTTTCTCAGTTACTTCAGATAGGGGCCATTCAGCCAGTCCCTGTATCAGAAAGGGGCCTAGGATTTTATTCTCGCCTGTTCCTTGTACCAAAGAAGGGGAACACGTGGAGACCAATTTTGGATTTATCTCTCCTCAACACGTTTTTGGACATTCCCAAGTTCAAGATGTTGGCGTTACAACAGCTTTTACCTCTGCTGGGCAAAGATCACTGGATGGTAACTTTAGATCTCAAGGAAGCTTACCTTCATGTGCCTATAAGGCTAAGTTGCAGGAAGTATCTGCGGTTTCGAGCTGGAAATTCTCATTATCAGTTCTCTGCATTGCCCTTTGGCTTATCTACTGCGCCCAGAGTATTCACAAAGGTTCTGGCTCCAGTGATAGCTTCCTTCAGGCTTCAAGGAATTCAAATCTATCCTTACTTGGACGACTGCCTGATTCTGGCTCAAGAAAAGGAAGACCTTCTACAGCATCTGGAATATGTTATAGCAGTGCTAAGATGCCTAGGGTATTCTGTGAACGAAATAAAGTCCAGTCTAGTACCCTCTCAAGACATGTGCTTTCTGGGTGTGAGACTGAATACAGCAGCCCAGATGGCCTTTTAACCCCGGACAAACAAAAGAGTCTGTCACTTTACTTCCATCAACTATCTCATCAGTCCGTGCTGACTGCAAGGACAGTCCTTCAAGCATTAGGGTTCATGGCATCTTGTATTCTGGTGCTTCCCAATGCCAAACTGCATATGAGGAAGCTACAATGGTATCTCAAAATGTATGGACACAGCACTGCCAGGATTTGGACACTGTCATTCAAATAATACCTTGCCTTCAAAAAGAATTCTTGTGGTGGGCTCAGGAATGTCACCTAAACAAGGGACTCTCTGTGACCCGGCCAGAGGCGAGTCAGATCTTAACGACAGATGCCTCGGACATTGCTTGGGAGCTCATCTAAATGGAAAGTGGATACAAGACAAGTGGCCTGCCAGACTACAGCATCTACATATCAACATGAAGGAGATGTTAGCAGTCCAGTTTGCATTAATGGCTTTCAAGGAGTTACTTCTTCCAGGGCAGGTGTTGATTCTAACAGACAACACAACTGTCATGTGGTACATCAACAAGCAAGGGGGAACACATTCTTATCCTCTATGCAGGCAAGCAATGATTTTATGGGAGACTGCGCTAAGCTTGCAACTAACTCTTCAGGCAAGGTTTCTGCCAGGAGCACAGAACTCCTTAGCAGATGTGTTAAGCAGACAAATCATGGATCCCCACGAGTGGAAACTGGATCTTCATGTATTTCAGAAACTGACAGTGTCATGGGGAACTCCAGACATAGATCTGTTCGCTTCTCCACTAAACCACCAGTTGCCAAAGTATTGCACAAAGGGGTTTCATCACACAGCTTGGAAAGTGGATGCTCTGTCTTTCAGTTGGAAAAACCTTCATGTGTATGCCTTTCCACCTCTGCCTCTTCTTCCAAAGGTGCTATTAAAGGTCAGACAAGACAGGCCAAGGATGATTTTGATAGCTCCAGATTGGCCTCGCAACACTGGTACCCACTACTACGGAGTCTGGTAAAGAAGCCTCCATGGCCTTTACCTCTGATTCCTCATCTGTTATCTCAGAAGGCCGGTCATCTGCTCAATGTCAAGCTTCACTCTCTTCATCTAACAGCCTGGCATATTCTGTGTTGAAACACAGCAGGTCTCAACTTCCTCAACAAGTTTTAAATGTGATTATGGAAGCTAGAAGACCTAGTACAAGGAGAGTGTACGCAGAAAAATGGAAGAGATTTTTATTTTGGAGTACAGCAAAGAATTTGGAGATTTCTGAGCCTAATTTGAGTGTGGCTCTTCAATATCTTACTGAGTTATTGGACAAAGGTTTGTCCTTCTCTTCCATTAAGATTCATGCTGCAGCAATTTCAGCTCACTATGATTGTGACCCACCTTTGTTTTCGCATCCTTTGTTCAAGCAGTTTCTTAGAGGGGCAAAGAATATAAGACCCCCGCGTAGAGCTCCTACGCCTGCTTGGGATCTCAATTTTGTGTTGGAAAAACTTACTCTACAACCTTTTGAGCCTGCAGCTACTGCTGAATTGAAATACTTGTCATGGAAGACTGCTTTTCTGTTGGCTATTACTTCTGCAAGAAGAGTGTCTGAGTTGCAGGCCCTTATGGCAGTAGAGCCCTTTTTGATTTTTCATAAGGATAGGGTATCATTACGTACTAATCCTTCTTTTATGCCTAAGGTGGTTTCTAGTGTGGCTTTAAACCAAACTATTCATTTGCCTACGTTTTTTGCAGACCCTCAAAATAAAGGGGAAAAGATTTTGCACACTTTAGATGTACACAGGCAATTGCGTTATTATTTAAGCAGGACTAAGGATTTTAGGCAGTCTCAGCAGCTGTTTGTTTCTTTTGCTTTGAGTTCACAGGGCAAGCCTGTGTCAAAACAAACTATTTCTAGGTGGATTGGCTTTTGCATTGCATTTTGTTATTCCCATCATGGCAAGGAAATTCCAGCAGGGATTAGGCCTCATTCCACTAGGGCTACTGCCACTTCAACAGCATTTCTAAGGGGGGTGGCAACTAAGGATATTTTGGAAGCAGCTACTTGGAGTTCAGTGCATACTTTCTCTAAGCATTATCACCTTCCTATCTACTCTAAGTCTAGGGCTGGTTTTGCCACAGCTGTTTTGCAAGGCATGTTGTCAGCTCCTACTTCTTTATGATTTGCCAGCCTCCCTTACCTCTGCTTTGGGATTCTACCCAATAGTCAGGACTGCAGCAATGGAAGACGAAGAACATAGTACAGTTTTGTACCTACCATAAATGTAGATGTTCGAGGATTCCATTGCTGCAGTCCAATTTACCCTCCCTCCTTGCCCTCTGTTTTTAGGGGTGGTTGTGTAGGTGAGTTTACATGCTTATATTTTTGTATATATTGTTGTATATATTGTACATGTTTTTGGTGCAGGTTTTTTGGGACTTGTCTTTTTAGGGTCTTCTGACATCTGGGGCAAGAAAAGACTGAGGATATGACGTCGGTCATGCGCATTAGTACCCTGACGTACTGACGTCAGTCTAATGCGCCCTGACCGACGTCAGCCTTATACTCTGGTATTCGGGCCGACTGGACGCGGACTATACCCCAATAGTCAGGACTGCAGCAATGGAATCCTCAAACATCTACATTTATGGTAGGTACAAAACTGTACTTTGTCTCCAGGCAACTTACTGCTGGCATTCTGCCATTTCCGCTTATTGGCTCTCCCTCCTTTTCTTCCCCACCTTGCCTCTGTGGACATCTATATGCTACATGGCCCCATTGCTTACATTTAAAGCATTTAACCCTTTGTCCTGGCTGTGTACCTAAATTAGTGGCTTTCCCTGCTACTGGCGGACTCTGTTGGAGTGTTTTAATCTGCCCACCATGGGTTCCCTTAGACCCATGAGCAGCACTGGGTATCCCTTTCCTGTGCAGTGATTCCCTGCTTGCTAGGTATAGTTCTCCCTTTTTCCCCAACTCATCTGCTGTGTTACATTCTCTATCTGCTAACCAGATTCTCGTGTCCTCAAGCAAAGTGCTAAGAGCTTGTTCTCTCACCAAAAGGTCTGCCAGCCCTTCAAAAGTGGTGATCTGACACCCACTCACCCATCTATGAAAATAAGTGTTTAACTCAACAATATATTCACACACACTTGTAATCTGCCTTTTGTCTGTGCTCACAAAACCTTTTCCTATAAACTTCAGGTGTTAACTTAAAACACTCTAATAAACAATTTTTAACAATACTATAATTTAAGCAACCAGTATCAGACAATTTAGAAAAGCAGTTACAGCTTCACCATGGAGTAAGGGGGTCAAGAACCGTACCTAGAGCTCTTGGTCAACATTATACTGTTTACACACCCTTTTAAACATATTTATAATACTATCAAAATTATCACCCGCTGTAAATTGTGGAATACATTTACTGACATTTGTTGCTTCTGGGGTTCGGTTACTCCCTTCCCCATTACCTCCATGACCCTGGCAAAGAGTCAGCATCTCCTTTTCATGTTGCCTGTGTCTCTCATTCTCTTCAGGTTCCAGACTTCTTAGTCTCGCTGCTGAGTCTACTGGCATCTTTTTCTCTATTTCCTCAGCCTCCAAACACCACAGTCTCTGCTGATTCTAGTTTTAACTGTTTGACCTCCATTTCAAGTCTCTTTAGCTCCACATGGATTTTTAAGTCCTCTGTAGAAAGTGTGAACTGTTCATTTTCTCAGAGGTGTACATCCCCAAGACCAGTCTGGTTGTCTTCATGGTTGCTGGTCTAAGATGCAGCTGTGACCAAGGCTGCAATCTCTTCTGCTTTAGTCAGGCTGGCATGCAACAGTCCTTTGGCTTGACACATCTCAGCCAACTGGCTCCTTGTCAGCTTGCCAAACTCCTCTGCTGACATCCTTGCCTGCTCTTCCTGACTAACTAAGCTACCAAAAAATAAATAAAACTATTGTGATGTGAAACTCTGAATGTCTACTGTGTAACTGATTGAGAGTACAAACACCTTCCTTAGTACCACTGTCTACAGGCTACAGGAATTCAATATCCACACCACTGAATCCCAATATGTGGATATCCCACCGCTGCCACCAATATATGTGATGCCCCACCAGTGGCCCAGTAATCAAGGAGCCTCACAATTAGCACCAGTGGGGAACATACATTCACAGGATGACAGGTTAAACACACAGTAGTTCCAGATGCAGCTCTCTGCATCAAGTGTAATTTCCCTTAAGGGCACACAGGGACCACTGTCAGTCCAGGGCTCATTTCTCCCTCTTTCTCCAGATCCCTAATATAACTTCTCACTGGCACAGCTATAGAGTTGAGATCTTAGCTGAGTGACCAATCCAAGCCCTCCAACACCCTCTCTGTCCAACCAGTGCTTTGTTTCCCTGCCCAAGTAGATTATACACACACTCTTTGACTTCTGAGTTATGCACACACACCTGAGAAAAGTTGGGCACAGGTTTACTAGCTATGCCCCCTTCTGTTCAGACTATAAGGTAGTTTCCCCTGCCACCAGTCACTCCTTATCAGCTACTTTATGGCCCTTAACAAAGGGTGTCCAATTTTACTGTGCAATTTTACTATCAATACAAGTGGTAGTTTGACCAAGAGCAAGGCTATTACGAGTGGCCTACACAGTGTCACCAAAGAAATATGCAAGTACTCTCAGAATTTAAACAGGTCTCACAAAGATCAGCCACAATGAAATGTTTAAATATATTTAATAATAAATAATAAAATAATAAAACAATGTTAAATATAGATGTACCGTGAGATCAGAATTCAAAATCACAGGAAATATTTGAAACAACATTGGAGGACAGTCTCAAATAAATAAAGAAAAGTATCTAAGCTAAGTTTTGCTATATTCCTGACTTTATCTAAAAGAATTATACTGTACCCTAGTACACTTACTTTACAGCAAGCAATGCACATGTGGTGAGTGGATTTTGATGTTGTCAGGCCAAAGACAAATACAGAATGCTGTCTCTCACTAAGAGACTTCCCAAATTGATATCTCAAATATTACTGCTGGGATAGTTTGCAGCATGACATAATTTCTTGTCTTCTGACTCTATCCCAGGTAAACCCCCCACTGCTGAAAGCTAACAGCACTTTGCATTCATCTGTGAAAATACATAGACCTCAGATCTTTTGGCAAATGGTGGAAGTCGTAAAATAATTTACATTCCTCCACATTTAAAGACAATACAGAAAACTTCTCTAGTACAGACATCGTGTCTGTTGCTGCACTGAAACTGAAATATAACATCTTTTTAATGGCCCAGCCATAAAGTAATTTATTTTCAACTATTTTTCTGAAGTTTTGCAAGTTAACCTCTTGTGTTCAAGTCTCCCCTGTTAAAATATATACATTTAAACAGTCACAGTAATGTGTATACATTACTGTTCTTTTCAACACACATGTCTATAAAAACCTAGTTTGATATAGACATAACATACAGTACTAATAAGGTTGTAACACAAGCATCTTACATGAAGCATGTTGATATTCACAAGTGACACATAGCCATTTACAAAATTCCAGACAACTGTGCTGGCAGTATCTCTCTTTGTCACATTCTATATAAATCATGTTGATATTCACAAATGACATACAATTATTTACAAAATTCCAGAGAGCTGGGCTGGCAGTATCTCCTTTCATGACAAGGGGATTTTTTTTATTACTAGTGGGGTGGAAGGGAAAAGGGTATTATATAACCTCTGGATGTTATCCTCCACACCCATGAATCTTTTGTAATCTGTTGCCAGGCTTTCTGGTGCAGGGATAAATGACCCCTGACTGCCTCCAGTGATGTACAGTTGGGCCTCCTTTAAAAGTGCTGATAGGACTTGTCAGAGAAGGTGTATCTGGATCCTTGGTTATACAGGCCACGTCTACCATGGGGATGTCATCTTCCATTAGAGTAGCATCCCTCTGCCCCTGGGGGAACTGTCTCCACATGGATCCTGGAAGGGGGCATGGGATTTTTGGAACCACATTTTTCAACCACATCGTTGATTCCTAGAGAAAGTCCTTTGAGGAGATGAAAAATGTACGCCTACAGCAGATAAGGTTTTTCCATCCTGCTCACACCTAAAGAGTGTGTCTTTTACTTTGGGGCCAAATAAGAAACTTATATCAAAAGGAACACCGATGAAGGAAGATTTGAAGGGTTTTGCAAAATCACACATGTGCATTCAGGCATGTCTTCTCATAGAAATGTCTGAACCTCCCACCTGTGAGGTACCTTAAGCTGCGTGGGAGATAAGTATCCTGGACAAATTTGAAATGTACTGAAGAGTAGCCAACTGCGAGGCAACTGTGCTCTCTGCCTTGGAGGATATGGCCCTAGTAAGGGATTTGGCAATTTCCTTAATCAAATCCCAATGAAGTCTCATAAAGTTTACCAAATAATTCAGATCAAAGGGCAAAGGTTGCCAAAGCATAGATATGCTTCCAAAAATCTGTCCAGTGCCCTAGATTCCCTGTTAGAGAGGTTGACAGAGGAACTCTGCTCCACTAGTTTGTTTTTCATGGCTGCTGCTACGACCATGGCATCAACTGGTACTCCATTGCTCCAATATGTTCTGTCCTTCTCTGGTGCCAGGATCCTATCTGGTGTCTTAGGGATAGGCTCGATGGTGTAAGACTCCTTCTACTCCTGTTGAGAAACCAAATCAATGAGCTCATCACTGGGTGGAGTCACCCAGGAGGTAGATGGGCCAGCTCCAATAGCCTCCAGGAATACCGTCTCCTCCAGGAAGGGTTGTTGGGGTACCAAGCACCCCTTTGCTTTAGGAGTTCTAGGATGTCTCCAAATGAGACGTCTTTGGGTGGTGATCTTGGGGATCCTTCCCCCTCATCAATGTCAGTATCTTCTGTGACAGACTCTTGTTGAGAGTCCAAGTGCCTCCTTTTACACTTTCTCTTCCTAGGAAGTTCTTTGGTAGGATGCTCCAGAGAAGTGTCAGAAGAGATTAGTATACCCTATTGGGTGCTCTGGAGACTAGTTTGGGCTGGTTGTCCCAGTGGCACAGTTAGATGAGGCTCTAGATGCAGATTCGAATGGAGTTGAGTAGTCAGAGCCAAAGAGGGAAGAGAAGTCCAAACTCTTGGAACAGACAAAACTGTCTCCACTACCTCGAATGCAGAATGCCTCTGAGAGAAGTAGACCGATGGCTCTGATAAGACATGCTTATGGACCATAGGCTCCCTCTGCCCCAAAGGCAGACTACTCAAGGAGGGAGTCAGAACTGAACTATCAAGTGTCAAAGCTCTGAGGGATAGAGATGGCTCCAAGAGCTTCAGAGTCAACTCCAACACCCCAGATCAGGTATTGACACTTCGGCTTTGAGAGTCACCAGTCTCCGAAGTGCTCAGTTCCATCAACTCAGAGATGCCAACAGAGTTGAAGATACCACCATCTTTGGATCTGAAGGCATGACTCCAGGATCTTTGAATCTGATGGCTCTGAAACCAGTGGTTACATCAGAGAAGGTGACAATAAAAGGGAAGAAGTACTGATAACTGTCTCTGGACCCAACAACAGGGTTGGCGCAAGAAGAGCTCTAATTTGAATTTGTCTCAGGAGGAATGTCCTCATCATCCTATCCACACTGGCTTCAGTCTGACTCTTGGAGGATCATATAGATGATGCTGTAGAAGATGGTCTACAGTGATGTTTTGGTGAGCATTCCAGAAAAGAGGAAGGGAGTCTAGAAGAGACAGGACACGGAACCAGTTGCTTTGATCAGATCTAAGGGGACATTTTTTTGTTTGAGCTTTAGGATCTGAAGAGGTTGGATCCAAAACTTTAGCCACTTTGCTGGGAGGTGCAGAGCCGAATAAGTAGTTGGATCCGGGGAATGTTTTCTTGAATCTTTGTGAAGAAAATCTTCCTTCTTGTCAGCTTTTTTTTTGGGGGGGTTGAGTACCAGAAGGTGTCAAAACAGATTTACAGGGTAGAAAACCTCTTAAAATGAGCTTGTTTTTTCAATCAGTCAAAGCTCTTGAGTTGAAGGTGTTACAAATATCACAACTTGAATCAATGGTGAGCTGAGCCTAAACAGTAAGCACACTTTGAATGTGCATTTAATATCTGAATTATATGGCCGCAGGCCATGCACTTTTTGAAACCAGAAGGTTTCTCAGACATGATTTTAGAAAAAAGAACCAGATATTAGGAAAAACATTTTTTTTTGTTAAGGAAGATTAGAAGAAAAAATACCAAATATGGTAAAAAAAAGAAGTACTTTTAAGTACAGTAAAGGGGAATACCAACAATGGTATTCAAAAAATACACAAGTATATAGGAATAATTTGAATGGAAAGGGAATAAAAATATAAGAATGATATATATGATTCAATAAAGATTAATAGAAAGGGAGGAAGTGATAGGAAGACTAAAATATTATAAAGATGTAACACATAAATGTCACTATGCTTGACAGTATGCAGTAGTATATCCACATCTGTATGCTGTTAAAAGAATTTATAATGCCATCAGTCAGAAAGTTCTATATAGGAAAATTTAATAAATAAAGTAATTGTGATATGCAGAGGAGCTGGGTCTTTTTTCATTCTGTTCTTCATATTTACACATATGAACCATCTTTTGGGTACTGTCATTTTATATTCGCCTATTAAAATCACACTGTCTGCTATTTTTGAATGCTCAATAGTTTCCCTTAAAGCTTGTTACATTAAGCCTAGCCAGAGTTTATCTATGTACAATTCACTGGGCCTCTTAAATCTAACATTTCTCCTGGGTGGGATTTAAACACTATGGCTGTGAAACTGACTTTACAACCCATCTGAGCCAATAAACACTATGGATTTTAAGTTATACCATGGACAACTACTCTGGTATTAATAGTTTCAGCCAGAAGGATTTCTCAGATGCAGACAATGATGTGTAATGGACTCTACGTAATTTTTCCAGAAAGACAGGATTTCTCTGAAAACAAATCATTTTTTTATTCCAAAAGTTATTCTGCAGTTTCACAGAAGCAAACTATTCAGCTTCCAGTTGTAATTCCAAATCATCAAAAAAAAGTATGAAAGGATTCTTAACAGGTAGCATGCTCACCTTTGATGCTGGGAAAGTCAGACAAATGCGGGTTCTATTCTCTCACCAGGCACTTGTATTTATTTTTAATTTAATGTATTAATTTGTTAACTTAGCAAGTGAATTAGTCTTCATGGACCCTTTTCAGATGTGACCAGATTCACATGGGTAAGGGTTAATAAAATGCATATGGCCAGTTTATTTTTGTCAGTTAAAGTAAATGTTTATGAATGGTGGAAGGAAAGAGGAGTATCCAGATAAATTCCATGCAGATGAGTGGAAAATAAGAAAACTTTATATACAGAGTTAGACAAGAAGATATCATAAGCATTGTGCAACAACCCTGCTCATTTTTTCCAACAGTGACTTTAGTGCAACATAAAGGAGGTGTTATACTCCAGAGGTGCCATCTTTTGGGTTGGATTTTAAAACAAGGTCCCACCTGCAGAATAAAGCTAGTGGTAGTTCAGATAGATACAAAAGGTCTTATGGAACTAATAAACAGAATATTTTTATTAAAGAATATCTTATTTCATGTTACATTTCTTTTAAAATCATTGATCACATACAGTTTCATAAAACATTACAAATCATTTCTTCATTTCTCCACATTTCATACTGCATTTCTCTTAATTTAACATACACATTCAGTGTCTTAATGGATAGAATTATTCATATCTCCTATTCCATATTCCCAAAGTGCACAAAGACAGTACAATGTAATTTTCATTTCTTAGGCCATTCTTAACATTATAATACGCAAACACAAAATTTCAGTCTTGTTATTTATCTTGAATGATTCCTCTCCTTTCAAAAAAAACATGTAATATTGTTTCTGTTTGGTGATCGTGACTTTTTACATAAATTTTCCTTTGACTTATTACTTAAATATTGCATCCTGTGTGGTAATTTCCTGAGCCAAGTGCCATGTAAAAGTCCAAATTTACTATATTTTATTATATTTGATCTCATTTTTAACATAGCTTCCTTTTGTACACGATTTTCCTTCCAACTGTTTAAGGTATTCTTTCATAATCTCCAAAGAAACATCATCCTCCACTCTGGAATTATAGATAAACTCACTAAACTAGGAATAAATTCCTATGTCACAAGATGGGTTGCCAACTGGCTCACTGACAGAAGCCACACTGTGAAAGTAGCAGACTCCAAATCCAACTTCACACCAGTGACAAGTGGAGTACCACAGGGTTCAGTCCTGGGTTCTCTCCTGTTTGGTATCTACTTCTCTGAAGTACAGGCTAACACAGAAGGTCTTTGGCTAATGAAGTTCGCAGATGACTGAAAACTAGGAGACATAATCAAAACTCCTAATGATGTGGACATCCTACAAAAGGGCCTCACTGAAACAGATGCCTGGTGTCAAAGCCATGGCTTCAAGCTCAGTGCCAAAAAGTGCATTGTCATCCCTTTTGGTAAAAACTCTGTACCCATGAACTACCACATAGGCAGTAGTCTACTTAACACTGAAAAAGTGTGATAAGAGACCTTGGGACACAGGTGGACAGTAGTCTCTCCTTTGATAATCATATCGCCACAGTAGTCAGGAAATCCTTCTACATGGCACACCTCATCACAAAAGGTTTCTCATCCAGGAAAAAATAGGTCATTGTTCCCCTATACTCGTCACTCATTAGACCCATTATAGAGTACA
Source organism: Protopterus annectens (assembly GCF_019279795.1). Lineage (NCBI taxonomy): Eukaryota > Metazoa > Chordata > Ceratodontiformes > Protopteridae > Protopterus > Protopterus annectens. The sequence continues at coordinate 1,230,098,276 of NC_056743.1, read as the reverse complement.
ACCCCCCCTTTTGGTATGTACCTCACAAGACATCTACAACAACTGGAAAGGCTGCAGAAATACCTCACAAAGAGGATTACCGGCCTCAAACAGATGCCCTACGCAGACCGTCACAAAAAACTCCAGCTTTACTCTGTCACATATCGCCTACTCAGAGGCGATCTCTGCCTAACATACAAAGCTATGTCAAACCCGGAGCTGTTGGACATGCTCCAGTTAAAGAAATCCCAATCCCTCTGAGCTACATGCTCTAGGGACCTAAACCTTGACACCACAATAAACGGGACATGCTGGAGGGATAGATTTCTGTCCCAGAGACTTCCCAGTCTCTGGAACAAACTACATATCTATATCAAACAAAGCTCCTTATTAGCACTCTTCAAGAAAAATCTTGATGATTGGATGGGAGATAGGAAATTCACCTTGGGGATCACTTCTGTGGCTCTGCTCGACAGGGGCACAGGAAAATAATTTTCTTGGGTGGTGAAAGCCAGAATACCTTTTGGATAGGCTTATATAGGCCCTAGGGCCAATAGCCTAGTACCTACCTATGAACCTATGAACACTTTTGTCTGATATTAACTCAGACTTTGTTCATGATATAACAGTATATTCTGTTTTCCACATTATCCAAAATCCAGTTTCCACTCTTCATCCTTTTAAAATGTCCATTACATCTATATGAATTTTTTTGATTTCATTTTGTCTCATTTATCATATTTCTATTTCTGCTTACTTTCCATATAATTTCCTTAATCTTAATATTCTTCTTACTGTGCCATCTATACATCCACAATCCTATAAATACTGACACAAATAACAAAAAAAAAACATGTTCACCACCAAAGTATTTAGAAACAAGCTCACTTCTTTTGCCAAATACCC